>NC_143013.1:195049161-195207620 GCF_055824585.1 Amblyomma mixtum
AATAATTTTGCGAAGGATGACCTCAAGCGCATCCTCCTCTTATTTCCGTAGGTGGAGATAAGGAGTCGAATAGAGAATTCGACTGGTTACAAAGGCGTTTGCCAGCCGCAAGGCATCCTTACTTCGTAACCCCCCGCGTTTGTTGGAAACCCGGCTGAGTCCCGAAGGAGTCGAATAGAGAATTCGATTGGTTACAAAGGCGTTTGCCAGCCGCAAGGCATCCTTACTTCGTAACCCCCCGCATTTGTTGGAAACCCGGCGGATCATGCGGCCCACCTGGTCCCCCACCATACGGAGTTTGGCCATTGTAGTGTCTGGCCGCCTGTGTTCGTGGATGTAGAGTCCTTGTACCCGTATCTCGTTCTTTCGCCTATGGGACCACTCTCAAGAGAAAGAGAGATTTTAGTTGTGCACTTCTGTGAGTGGCGAAGGTGGACAAATTCCGATTATTGAGGGGAACATTGAAGACCGCAGCGACGCGCGTAGCGGTCTACTATCGTCGCCGCTGTTTGCAGGCTGGTTTCAATGTCCCCTGTGCTAACCTGCGTGGCCCACAGGGTGATGTCATCGGCGTAGAGGGCGTGCTGCACGCCGGCAACACCCTCCAGCTGTGCCGTCAGGTGCATCATAGCCAGATTGAAGAGCAGCGGGGAAAGTACCGCCCCTTGGGGGTTCCCCGCGTGCCGAGTAGGTAGGGACCATGCTCTGTATCTTGTATTCGGATGTAGGATAGACGATCCATTAAAAATTGGCTTATGTATCGGAATATGTTGAGACCACAGTAGGTCTGGCTTAGGTTAGTGAGTATGATCTCGTGTGTTACATGGTCAAATGCCCCTTTATGATCCAAGGCGAGTACTACCCGGTCATTATGGGGGCATTCGAGGGGGTGAAGGATTTCCCGATTAAGTTGCAGGAGGACATCCTGTGCGGATCTGTGTGGGCGGAATCCGAACATGGTGCTCGCAAAAACATGTTTGTGTTCAAGATATGTAGATAACCGATCCCGCACCATCGTCTCCATTAGTTTGCCCACACAAGAGGTGAGAGAGATGGAACAAAGGTTATCTGTGCCAATTGGTTTACCTGCTTTAGGAATAAACGTGACCAGAGCCGTTTTCCAGTCAATTGGCAGGGGGGTGTTCCCGCGCCAAATTGCATTGATGTAGTCGAGGAGGGACTGGTATGCCAAGTCGGGCAGGTTCGTCAAATGCTTGACGGTGACCTTATCCCTTCCTGGCGCAGTGCCCCGTTTCATTTTGGCGAGAGCCGCCCGCAGATCATGGAGCTGGAAAGGTTGATCCAGCTCCGTGTTGTCCTTGCCTGCGAAAGAGTACGCAGATCCACGGGGGTCTTGGGCTGTACACAGATACTGGTCCCGAAGTTTCTGTGCCAGTTGAGTTGTGTTGCCAGGTAAAGCGTGCGTGGCTCGCTGCAAATGTTTTTGTGTTTCGGTTCGTGTTTGCGTTGGGTCGAGTAGGCCTCGAAAGAGACGCCACGTGTTGCGGCTGGACATTTGTCGCGCGGCCGTGTTGCATGGTAGGAACTCTTGGGCAAAAAGCTGCTCGAGGCAGCTTGACAGGGCCCAAGAGACCACAACAAGGCAGGCCAGCGTGGCAATACAAACACCAAGGGAGAAAAACAAATATAAAATCGAAGCTGACATGTTCATACATGAGGACAGGCAATACAAATCAAGTAGGTAGACAAGCAGTTAGTATTGCAATAGTGCAGTCAGTCATCAATGAGCGTATTACATTAGATGTTCAGTGTACATTCTAGATGCAGGAGAGACAACATTTTCAAAGTTCATTATTATACTAATTTCAATACGAAGTCAGACATTTTATAATGTGGCACATAAAGAAAAACATACTGCATGTATAAGTGGAAATAATAAAAAAGAAAAACCAGCTTACACATCTTTAATTTCAAAAGAAACAACTACATTAGACATAACAAAACCAGCATTTTTGAAGTGAGAAACATTCAAGGTAATCTTTAAAACTTTGTCATAATGTGTTAAGAAATTGCTGCCTCAACTGGTTTATCGTAGGCTTAGTAGGAAATATGTATGTGTTTAGAACCGAAGGGAGATTATGTTTAAGTGACTGATGTTTTTATTGTAAGGAAGAGAGTTGGACTTCGATGCCCCAGCAGCTAGCGCCGACGAAGGCGAGGAAGAAGATAGGCGAAGCCGACGAAGTTCGGGTTTTGCGCTTGCGAACGCTGGCCTGCTGAGCGGCACCGCTGGGACAAGGACTGTGCCCGTCCACGCTAACTGTGCGAGTTTCCACATTACACTTTGTCAGCCTCGCTCATAGATGGATTGAGCCACTTACACAAATCAACGACGTCCTCGATATAACTTGTGAAGTTCTCGCCGTTCTGTTGGGCACGACTGCGCAACCGTTGTTCAGCGCGAAGTTTTCGGACAGCGGGGCGGCCGAAAACGTCAGTCAGGCTGCTTTTTAGAGCCGCCCAGGTAGTAAAATCCGCCTCGTGGTTGCGGAACCATAAGTTGGCGACGTCGGTCAAGTAGAAGATGACGTTCGTAAGCTTAACGACGTCATCCCATTTGTTGTATGCACTCACGCGTTCGTAGGAGGCGAGCCAATCTTCTACGTCAGTGTCGTCAGTGCCGCTGAAGATCGCCGGGTCGCGCTGACGGACGGCACCAGAACAGAGGACAGGCTGGGCAAGTTGGACCGAGGTGTCGGACGTCGTGGTAGAGCCTTGTAGCCTGGGCATCGTGGCGTAGGTCCACGGTGAGAACAAGCAGCACCTCCACCAAGTGTAATGTGGAAACTCGCACAGTTAGCGTGGACGGGCACAGTCCTTGTCCCAGCGGTGCCGCTCAGCGGGCCAGCGTTCGCAAGCGCAAAACCCGAACTTCGTCGGCTTCGCCTATCTTCTTCCTCGCCTTCGTCGGCGCTAGCTGCTGGGGCATCGAACTCCAACTCTCTTCCTTACAATAATTAGTTCGAAAGCGCGGAATGTACCAGTTATCAATGCTTCTGGTAGAGAGAATATGTTCGTGGCGCTGTAGTGATGCGGTTGCAATTACAAAGTCACGAAATGGGCCGTTTGAAGAATAAAACGTGCGCAAAATTCGGAAGTCGTACAAAGAAGTCACGGGGATTATTTTATAGGTTGCGAACAAGTGACCAGTGTGCGAGAGGTATGGGTGATTTCCGATGTATCGCATGATCCTTTTTTGTAGTGTAAGAATTTTATGCTTCTTGGTACCTGTAGTGGTGCCCCAGACAAAACTGCAATAGTGGATGTGCGATGCAAATAACGCGTGATAGAGCTGGATCTTTATTTGCGTAGGCAGGAATGTTCGACAGCGTGAGATCGCCCCGGCTGCTGCAGATACTTTCTTGCATATGTTCTCAACATGCAAGTCCCAGTTCAAGTTACTACTAAACGTGACTCCAAGTATTTTGTGGGATTCTACAATTTCAATATTATCGGCTTCATAATTTATTGGGTGATTAACCTGGAATCTCTTATTTTTCGCTCTGAAAACAATAATTTTGGTTTTGGATGGACTCAGTTTCAGTCCATTGGATTGTGTCCATAAGAATAATTTTAAAAGAAAGTCTTCGCATTGCTTTACCAACATACCTACATCTGGCCCCGGCATAAGCATTGAACAGTCATCGGCATATATGATGAACTTCACTGATCTGTCAATGAGGACAATGTCATTAATAAAAACATTAAACAGGAGAGGCCCTAAGATGCTTCCTTGTGGGACGCCTTTATTAATGGGTAGAAAACTGGATCGGTGATTTCCCAGGCATACCATCTGTGTTCTGCTGCTTAAGCACGATTTAATCAATTCTAGAGGAATACCACGAACTCCATACCGGGATAGTTTATCTATGATGATTTTATGACTTAAACAATCGAAAGCCTTCGTGAAATCTACAAAAAGACCTAAAGTAAAGTAGTTCTGATCGATGTTATGTAGTACATACTCTTTCAGTGTTACGAGAGCAGTTTCAGTTGATCTCCCGGCTCTGAAGCCATGCAAGTCTTCACTGAAGACATTTTTAACGAAAAAAATTTTATTACACGAGAAAACATGATTTTTTCCAGTCCTTTGGAGAAGATTGGAATAATGCTTATTGGTCTATAATTTGCTACGGTGTTTTTATCACCACCTTTGTAGATGACGGAAACTCTGGAACGCTTCATTTCACTTCGAAATACGCCAGTTTCAAATATTAGGTTGTATATGTGCACCAGCACGGGAAGAAGAAAATCTAACGCATGTTTTATCGGCTTAATCTGTAAGTTATCGCAGTCCAATGCAGCACTATTCTTTAGGTTATTGAAAGTTCTGTGCACTTCTGTTTCGTCTGTTGGTTCCATAAAAAAACTATTTGTGGGGCTAAACTCTACATCTTGTCCTGGTTCTTGGTCTGGCGGCACCGTCTGTATCGTTGCAGCATTGTTGACGAAATGCCTGTTGAAATATTCAGCAAGGGACTTGACGGTGAATTCGTGGCCGTCCACAGTGATCTTATCAGGGTGAACGTCTGAGCGGTTGCGGCCCAAGACTTCGTTTAATATTTTCCAGGCTACGTCTGGCTGTTTGCCTGAAGCATTAGCAAATAACTGGTGATAATATGCAAGCTTAGCTCGTTTTAGTTCGGCATTAAGTTTATTCCGGGTCTTTTTAAATTCTTCGAGTGACGCTGGTGTACGCGTACGCAGAAATGAATGGTATAGATGGTTTTTATGCCTTATCATTTTAGCATGCCACTGCGTTATCCACGGCTCTCTGATTTTCTTCGATGGCTTAGCTGTTTTGAAGGGAAAGTGCTTTGTGTAGGCACATGTAAAAGTTTTGATAAACATCTACATCTATCCACCCAGTTGGAGTCGGCGAGTTTGGCCGCGTACTCTGCCGCTCTCTGGGTAAGCTCGCCAATTCGAGCCTTACGCTTTCTATTATGTTTTTGGAGTCGCCACCGGCGGACGAGGCTGCGACGGGCTTCCCAGAGGTGTAGAAGGTGGTTATCCACGTCGGTGATCGCCTCTGAGAGCTGGATCTGAGTTTCATGCGAGAAAAGGTGTGTCAGCAGCTTTTGTGACCATGCTGGGTAGCCTTGCTCGGAAATGGGTGTGTTATCAAGTGAGTGAAAATTTTGCCTGAATTTCGTCCAATCTGGGATACGGGCTTGCGTTCTGGGACGCTTGAGGGGGCGTGTGCTTAGTGTTGTGCTAAGATGCAGTGGTCGCTACCGAGGGTCTCCTCGGTGTTGAGCCAGTCTGCGTGTCGTATGTTGCGAGTGAAGGTTAAGTCCGGGCACGTATCCCGTGTCACGGAATTTCCTAGCTGGTTTGGGTGGACAGGGTCCGTGTGGAGGGTGAGGCCCAACGTGGACGCAAGCTCGCGTCTCCTCCTCTGCCTCCATACAGGCAGTAGTAGTAGTGAAAATATTTTAATGAAATAGTTTAGGAGGTTGTAGCGGCGGCTGGAGCTCTCAGTCCGGAACCCCATTGGCGTAGGCTGCTGTCCGGGCTCTTTCGATGAGTTGCTTTTGACTCTTTTCGTCCGAGCTGGTCAGGCAGTGTACGTGTGGACGGCCGAACGCCTCCACCGTTATCGTGGTGCTCCCAGTGCATTGTGCGCCAACTGCGACAGCCATGACGTCAAACCAGGCACAACTGAAGGTTCTCGCTTGCATATCCAGGCTTAACCGGAGAGCTTAGCCGCAGGAGGGCCTGGCAGGCCCTCCTGCGGTTCGAGTGTTCGACGTGCACAACAGACTGACTCTGCCGAAACCTTTTCTCCATCTGCTTATTCTGATCTCTTCTCCTTTTCCTCCTCTTCATATTCCCTCATCCCGTTCTCCTCAGTGCAGCAGGGAAGCAATCAGGTTTCATTTACCGGCTAGCCTCACCGCCTTTCCTCCTTCTCTTTTTCCTGTCCACCTACCGCAGATGAAAAAAAAATAGTGCGCTTAATCTATGAGGATGCCATTCTGCAAAAGAGAGGCTTTTGGCAAGACTTGATGTGTCGGGTACGTTTTCACTGCACATTCTTTTCTGGAATACGTTCAGCGTCGCGCCAGTACGGCAAAGAAATCGCGAATTTCTGTGAACACCTAGGGTTCACCTCCAAAATTAAGATACAGAGTGCAGGGTATCCAAGTCACGAAGCTGCCCCGGCAATTTGTTACTAGTAGCCGGTGACACACAGGAACAGGTAGTAATAATGCACAAAACAAGTTGCTCACAAACCCGGGTTCTTCGTTCTGGCCTTGGAAGTGACAACGGAAAACGGCGAAGAGTTTCTCAGGTTCGTATACTAATCTCCAGCCGGCCAGGCACTTTATTCTCGGATCATCGACTGAGCTGAAGTAGGCGGCAGAGTCACTTCCTCCGCTCACCGCACCCACAAACGGTTGTGTGTGCTCTTTATGTAAATGAAAAGATGCGAGATCACACAGCGTATCCACTATTGTATTGTTTCCTCAAAGCTCTCACTGCATGCAAAAACTTAAAAAAAGGCGGCTGGCATTGCGCCTGCGCAGGAGCCGAGTAGCTTGGTAAACAGTGTTGTTATAGGAGGATGGCCTAAAAGTATTGGCTAAAAATATTAGCTAAATTAGCTGTTGGCGAAAAGAAAGCTATAAAAATATAACTTTAGCTATTCGGCGTTTTTACGCCGAAAAGCTACAGTTACAATGTGCAGTTACTCAGTTGCTTTCGACTGGTATTTTGCACAAAAAGCTCGTTTGTCATTTCACTATTGCCCACACACGAAGAGTTGTGGTCTTTGAAACACAGCACGTGACAGATGTTTTCAAATTCAGTGTAAAAAACAGGCAGCGACAAATCACTAGCTATGCCAGCTTTCTCTCTGGCTACATTCAAACGAGCTTTATGTGAATTTTAGAACGTTATATGGGCTGTACACAGTATAAACTCACAGTTTCGCTAACCTTTGAAGGGGCTCGTCTAACTCGAGACCGTGGCTTCTTGGCTTAAGTATTTGACGAGCATATGTTGCAGACTCATCACACAAACTACAGATTGTATTTCTAGTAAGATCACCCCTTCTAGTGGTATTATTAGGAGAATGAAAAATAAAACTTTTGTGCCCATGATTAGAGCCGTAAGTGCCATCGAAAACATAAGCATTTCTCGGAACTCTACACACTATTATATGATCCGCATGTTGCACAATGTTTAATTCAAGAAGTGAAATAAAGGGAACTCGAGATTTTTACTCCAAATGCAGAAAATACAACAAAAAATGAGCAAACTTATGTTGTCTATATCAGTTTGAATATTCGGCAAAAAAAAATTCAAGAGCTATAGTAAGAGTGCGAAAGTTCCTATGCATCCCAGCGCTCACAAATTACAGACGGTAGCCACATTTTGTCCTTCAGTTATGCTCATAGCGATTGGTGCGCGAGCTATCTCCATGACAACAGGCTGCTGAAACACGCGGGCGCGACAATTGTTGGCATGGCATGTGCTTCACGTATGGACTGGTCCGAAATCGGGCCCAGTACGGGAGGTGGGCGAGTATCTCGTTGTCTGCCTGCTCTGCACGCGGCCGCGCGCGGCTACTGCAGCGCGGTAGCGCAGCTGCAGTTGTTGCAGGTTGTTGTTGCAGGCAAAATCATTTGTAATAGCAACCAAAAGTGTTAGCAGTTAGTTCAGTTTGAGCAATGGCTAGACCGGCATACGTGTCTGCGTAAACACCGTCTTGAAAAATAGGCTTTGCAGCTGAGCGCAGTTTGTACTACGCGCGTTTGAACGAGTTTCGCTCCTTCTGTATTGCCGTCAGGAGATTAAACGATCTGTTTGCTTTTATACCACAACATTTAGCCTATCTCCCCGTCTTTTCTGTAACCGAGTGTGGAGAAGCGCAATATATATGGTATCTGCCAGACAAAGACCGCAGGAAGAAAGAGGACTAACCGGGCCAACGTCATTGGCATCATATGTTCGTAATTCTACTCCCTTATTTTTTTTTTTTCAATGTGCGACCACCTGAACGCGGGCTACCGTCTGAATAACAGCAGCCTCAAAATATGCAGTACAAGTTTTTCTTAGTTTCGAGTATTGTTAAAATACCCGATACACGAAAACTGGTTCTTCGACACTGATACTCCGATGCGTTCAATTTTTAGCAAGTGGTATCCAATAAAGATACTTAAAATCTATGGCATGTACCTAACTACGAATTAATTAAACACGCCTAATACCACACCATTTGAAGACTAGCCTGGCTAATGCGAGTTTTGTTCCAGAAAAACTTGGTCTAAAAAAATTTAAATGACGTGCCCGTAAATCTTGCTACGTATGTAACAAAAAAAAACGAATATGGTATCTCTTGCAAATAACTCGTTCTTTCTTGTTGGTGAAATATGATTTTGGGATGCCTGATTTATTTTTTTTTTGCTGCTAACAATAAATTTGTTCCAATAAACAAACACTCCACATCACAAGTATTGTGTCTTTGACGTTGCCGAGATTATAATGGCTTCTGCTCTGCTCTTCTTCTATTCTAATTTCCTTCAAATTCTGGGATTGTGTATTGAGTTTTAATGAATGCGCTGCTGCATGCTCAGTGAATCTTTTGATTTGTAAAGAAGAGCAGGCCACAGTCAGGGGTGAAAGCACCTTCTGCTTGCTTTACCATAGTTTGCGTGATGCAAATCAGAACAACGCAAATTAAACGAAAATATTTTTTAACCTGCTGCTCCTTGATTTATTGTTTTATAGCAACGAGAACCACAATAACAGTTCGTCTAGGAACTGCTTGCTTGAGCACAACGCGCCTAGCTTGGCTTCAATGTAGTCGACATTTAAGCGTTTAGGCGCTATTCGAAACTTTCTGTTCACTAGGCAGTCAGCAGCTGGCAGTCAAAACAAAATTCTTTCCTGCACGTGTACATTAAATATCACGAATCATGGCCTTGTTTTCGCCAGGTATCACTGGCATGTATAGCGTCATCACAGAGCAGATTAGTGTAGGGCAGCTGCGGCACTCACTCGCTAAATGGCGGCCCTCAAAAGTCAGCTGAAAGCAGTGCCGGCGACAGTCTCTGATCCGATCGGGCGCAGCGGCCACACCATTACAAACACTCGTGACTCGACATTGCTGCGCTAGTCAAGTCAGATTGTATTTCCACCATATCGCGTCTACTGACACCCTTGATATTGAAGGAGGGAGAAGTAAAAAGCCTAACAAGGGCTTGACAAGGTCTGCATCTCGAGGAATTGGGAGAGCGCCGCAGAGCTAACAATTTGCCCAATGTTCAAGAAATGGGTGGAAAAAATATGTATGTATATATATATATATATATATATATATATATATATATATATATATAGAAGAAGGGGTCACAACATTGCAATTATCTTCATTTAATACCGACAGTTTCGAACGGAGGACCATCCTTCCTCAGGGTATACACACGTGTGTATACCCTGAGGAAGGACGGTCCTCCGTTCGAAACTGTCGGTATTAAATGACGATAATTGCAATGTTGTGACCCCTTCTTCTACAAGTCTTCCTGGCCCATTGAACGACAAGACCTACTGCAACTATATATATATATATAGACGCAGTACAACGAAGAACTTGTTTTAGTGTTGCACGGAGGCTGAGCAGAACCAGTGGTAGGGATGCAGTCCAGTGGGTAGTGTCGAGTTGGGCTTTGAGGCATGTTTTTAGCGAACGATGGAAACGTTCGATCATGCCGTTGGCGATGGTATGGTAAGCAGTAGTTCTGATTCCGGAAGTGTCAAGTACACTCATAAGTTTATTAAAAAGGGAAAGTTCAAACTGGGCACCACGGTCAGTGGTGATGGTCGAGGGAACCCCGTACCGGGAGACCCAACCAGCGACGAATGTTCTGGCGATTGTGTCACTGGCGGCGTCAGGCAGAGGGAACGCTTCTGGACAGCGAGTAAACCGATAGATGCAAGTAAGAAGATAAGAATGTCCAGCGGCAGATATCGATGTGGACATTGTCAAAACGGGCGGACGGTGGAGGGAACGAGCCGAAGGGAGAGGTTGTGTGTCGTTGAGCTTTAGGCTGCTGGGAAGCCATGTAGGCCGGGCCCAGGCGCGCACGTCCTTGTTGATGCCGGACGAGACGCAACGTTTTGTGAAAAGGTGCTGCGTGGCGCGAATTCCGGGATGGGACAGGCCATGGAGGGTCTCGAAGACAAGACGACGAAAGGCAGAGGGGACCGAAGGGCGCGGAGTGCTCACCGAACTGTCGCAGGGATGGGGACGGGGCTCGAAGGGAGGAGAATTTCACGGAGAACCAGTGAGCCACGATCTTAGCAAAGGCCCATAACTTCCGAGTCATGTTGCTGCACTTTTGCGAGAGCGGCAAAGTCGATGGTCGGTGACGGAGCAGCAGAGCCGAGGGAAGCAGTAACTCGCGACAGAGCGTCCGCCGGGGCATTGTCAAAACCCTGCACATGTCTGGTGTCCGTCGTGAATTCTGCCATGTGCAAAAGGTGACGAATTTCACGACGCGAGAATTTACCGCTCCCCGATTTGATGGCAAAAGTTAGTGGTTGGTGGTTGGTGACGATGTGGAACTGCCGACCGTCTAGGAGGTGCTTGAAATGCCGCATGGACATGTACATGGGCAGAATTTCATGAATGAAAGTACTGTAGCGGCTTTCGGGAGCGGAAAACTTGCGGGAGAAAAAAGATAGAGGGCTCCAAGCACCATCCACGACCTGGTGTAGCACGGCTCCAACGCCGTAGTCGGACGCGTCGGTCATGAGGCGTAGGGGTGCATCAGGGCGTCGATGGGCAAGGAAGGCGAGGTCGGATAGTTTCGCTTTGGCAGCCCGGAAAGAATCCAGAGCAGCTGAAGAGCATGTCAGTTGTGCGGAGTTTGTTTTCTTGCCTTGAAGCATGTGTATGAATGGTTTGAGGAGTGCAGCCCAGTGAGGGATGAAACGGCGACAAAAATTGAGAAGGCCGAGAAATTCACGGAGCCTGCGGATTGATGAAGGTTGCGGAAAGTCTTGAATGGCCTGGACCTTTGATGGCAGAGGCCGGATGCCGGAGCGGTGGACACGGTGACCAAGGAAGTCGAGCTCCGACTTGCCGAATTCACATTTTGCTCTGTTGATGATCACGCCGTAATCAGAGAGCCGTTGAAACAGCTGCCGGAGGTGTTGCAAGTGCGCTCTGTGTCGCGGCTGAATACGAGGTCATCGATGTAGGCCATGAAGAAAGGTAGACTCCATTTAACTGTATGAACGAGGCATTGAAATGTCTGGGCAGAGTTACGGAGGCCAAATGGCATGCGGAGGTATTCGAAGAGGCCGAATCGTGTAATGATTGCAGTTTTAGGTACATCGGATGGTTTTACAGGGATTTGGGTGTAGGCCGTGACGAGATCGATTTCAGAGAAAATTGTGGCGCCATGCAGCGCGGCGGTCAAATCCGCGATGTGAGGTAGGGGTAACGATCCGGAACGGTAGCGTTCTTGAGGGCGCGGTGATCGCCACAGGGCCACCAGTCCCCTGGGGATTTCTTGGGCACCATGTGCTAGATGAAGGTAGGATAATGCCGAGCTCCAGCTTGTGTTCGAACTCGTTACGGGCGATCTGTATATGGTCTGGAGCAAGGCGACGGGTTCGAGCGTGTACGGGCGGGCCAGTGGACACAATGTGACCTGGTGTTTGACGGGCAGTAAGAAGTTGGAAGGACGGAGTAGGGAAGGGTATTCATCGACGTGGATCTTGTAGGCGGACTGGTGCGGGCTGGTTATAATGGCAAGCGGTTCTCGAATACGGAGACCCTGAAGGGAGAGGTTCGTCGCGCCGTCCACGAGACACTTGCTGTGCATGTTGACCAGCAGATTGTACTGACGCAGGAATTCAGCTCCGAGGATTAGGTAGCGTACGTCTGCGACGATGAAAATCAATCGGAACACATGTCGGAGGCCCAAATTAAGTGTAAGAGCATGTTCGGCATATGTAGCGATGGGGGTGAGGTTTGCGGCTTGGAGCGATGGGCCAGGACTTCGAGAAGGTGATGATGTAAGGCTGCAGCGGAGGACGCTCACCTCTGCTCCGGTGTCAACGAGAAACCGGAGGCCCGAGTTGTGGTCGCGAATGATGAATAAGAATGGGTGATGAATGGGTGAGACCAGCACTTGAAACACCTTGAAGAGGTGGGGTAGCACTGCTTCCGTGAGGTGAGGTCTGGCGACGGGAAGGTGAGTGAGAGCGGGAAGTCGACAGTGCGGCGATTAGGTCGGAAAGACGTGCGATCTGGGCTTGGGAGTCGTCACAGAGGCTCTGAAGGTCCACGCAGGAGGATCTGAAGGTCCACGCAAGAGATGGCGGGGTGGGAGGCTGCGAGACTGCGCCGAGAGAAATTGTGGAGTAGGAAACGTCCATGGCGGAGTCTGCCAGCTCAGCAAGCTTGTCCAAAGACAACCCCTCGGTGGGCACAAGCACCATGCGGACCGACGACGGCAAGCGCTGAAGGAAAACCTCACGCAGGAGGTCTATGTCAAAGGTAGCAACCTTGTCGCCCAGGAGCTGCTGGAGCCGCCGTAGCAACTGTGTAGGCTTGCGGTCCCCCATTTCTTCAGAGGAGATGAGCTGCTGCAGACGGTGACTTTCCCAGACGGCTGTTCGCTTGATGAGCTCAGCAGCCAACCTGTCAAACGGGGCCGAGGCGGGCGGAATTATGAGGAGGTCGCGGACTTCGGCGGCAATCTCAGGTGGTAGCGACGTATCGACGTGATGAGACTTCTGCGCCTGGCTAGTGATGCGGCCAACAATGAACTGGCTGTTCACCTGAGCGAGCCAGAGCTGATGATCGGTGGCCGAGAACTGGGAAAGGCGAAGGGACAGCGCAGAGACTGCGCTGGAGGGTCCGTCACCAGGCATGGCGGAGGCGTCGGCGTTGGCCATGGTGGGAGCGGGTGTTCCAGCGGACGTCCGGGGTCACCAGTTTATTGCACCCCAAAATTATGAGGCCGGCGCGATTAAGAAAATGACTGATTTACTACAAACCAAATTTTCTCCACCAATCAGGTGATAGAGAAAAGCGAAGAACATAACCTAGCTCTATATTGTAATGATGGTTTGTCACAGTCGCACGGGCAGAGCAGAGAAGACCACTCTGCACAAGGTGCGTGGCTTCCCCGCAGGCACACTTTGTCCTCGCCGTCTGCTCTGCCACGAGCACGCGGCCAACAAAGCGGCGGCCCGATGTCGGAAACGAGCAGAATGGCAAGGTGGTAAAGTAATGTGCACCGCAGGGAGCGGAGGGCATAGACAACAGTTAAGCTGGCAGCAAAGCGGGTTGCAGCATGGCGTGGTAAGGTTTCATGCGCACCACGTGGACAGTCTCAGTCGGATGGCGCCGCCGTGGTAACGACCTTGGGTCCCGCGGTACAACTTCGTAGGTGACGTCACTAAGACGCCGAGCTACCTCGTATGGAACAAAGTAGCTGCGGAGCAGCTTCTCAGTGAGCTCGCGACGACGCAGGAGGGTCCATGCCCACACAGAATCGCCGGTTTCATACCGAACGTCTTGACGTCGAAGGTTGTAGCGACCAGCGTCGAGGTGCTGCTGGTGTCGATTTCGGTATATTGCGAGCTGGCGGTCTTCTTCAGCCGGCTGGACGAATGTGTCGACGTCCGTATAGGCGTCGTTGTCATCTTTGCCGTGACCAGTGAGTAGCATGGCGTCCAGCATAGTAGTGACAAGACGTCCGTAGGCCAGCTGAAAATGTTCAAAACGGGTCGACTCCTGCCGTAATGTATGCGAAGGTTGCATACGAGGGAACTTCGTCCCATGTGCGATGTTCAACATCGACATAGAGAGCATGTCTGTGTAAGTTCGGTTGAGGCACTCAGTCAGTCTGTTTGTTTGCGGATGTTAAGCCATGGCCTTCCTGTGACCAGTGTGAGCAAGCTCGAAGAAAGACCGCATTAAATCAGCCGTACAGGCGATGCCATGGTCTGTGATGACGACCGATGGTGCAAGACTATGGATGTTATAAAAAACAGAACCACTTCGGTCGCAGTGGCTGGGTCTTTGCGTACCGCGTGAAGTAGTCGGTTGCTACAACGATGCATTTGTTCCATCATGACGACACTGGAAATGGGCCCAGGAGGTCCATGCCCACTTGTTGGAAAGGTGCTGTAGGTGGCACTATGGGTTTCAGAAGCCCTGCAGGTCTCACGGGTGGCGTTTTCCGCCGCTGGCAGTCGCGGCACGTCTTGACATAGTGCTGGACTGAAGACTGCAACTTGGGCCAGTAGTACTTCCCACGAATGCGCGCGAATGTTCAGGTGACACCCAAATAGCGAGCCGACGGCTCGTCGTTGCAAGCGTTCAAGATTTCTGTGCGGAGTTCGGATGGTACAATCAGAAGAAAGGTTTCCTTGATATGTGCGCAGTTCCTCTTCAACAGGGCGTGATACCCGATGATGTACGACGAAAAACCACGCACGGAAGCCCGTGGAACAGCGACGTCAAGGCCCTCGGGATGCCTGATGAGCGGGCGTAAATCGCGGTCAATCCATTCACGCTGGGGAATATCGGACGACATAACGACAACAAAAAACGGGAAGTCTTCCTCGGTGTAAGGCGGGTCAACGTCACGCAGTGCAAAGTTCTTGGCTTTCCTTTGCATGCAGCCGAGAACGTGTAAGCCCTCCGCCACGCTGTGACCACCTGCAACTCCGTAACTCACCTCCTGCGGCGCGTGGTCACTCGGTCACTCGGCGCTCAGGTCTCCACGACCCTCAACAAAGTCTTGTACTTGGCACCCTGCGTTTTCATCAATCAGACTCAACTTAACGCTCTCGAGACTGCCCTTGTGGGCTTCTACAATGCAGGTCTCAACCTCCCTATCACTACCACTACTGCAAAGATCTTTGCCACAGGCTTCTTTCATCCTCTCCGTTCTCTGCTCTCTCTCCATCATGACTCGCAGTTTGCCCTGCTTTCCCTTACCCGTCAGGGTCAGTGGTTACTGACTCAAGCGGGTATCTCGCTCATTCCCATCGCCCCGTTTACCTCTCCTATTCCCACCCCGGCTCCCAATCTTCGTATCCTCCCCCTCACGTCCAACATGTCCCCCGTTCTGCACGCCGGCCGTTGTCATGCGGCCGCTTAGCACCATTCGCCTCTCTTTGATACCCAGGGTGTAGCTTACACGGATGCCTCCTTCGTGGCTCCTCGAGGTTCCTGCAGCTACGCCCTGTACCACCCGCACCTCCCCGCTCCTCAAAACTCACACCAGCGGGCCTTCTCTACGTCCTCCGGATGCAATGTCCCTCGAGGTCCTCGCCATTGCGCATGCTCTCCAGTCATTTCTCCTCCTTCCCTCTCTTCAAGAGTACACAGTATATTCAGACTCACAAGCCGCTATACACCATATAGCGCCCGGCGACGCTATAAAGCGCCGGCGCTGAGACCGGCGGTACCAGCGCGCGCTAGAGGAAAATAAAGATGGACAGCACATGCTCGCGGCGCACGCCCGGCACGGGCAGTTCGGAACTAGAAGCCTGCCACGCTGGTCGTCTCTTTCTGGTGCTCCGCTGCGACCCCGCAAAATCCTCAACAGTGCTGACTCCGGCCTAGGACATGACCGACCCCAGCAACCTACCGCCCTCAGGCAACCTTCCGCCTGACGCTACCTTGCGCCCACGGGACGTCGCAGTTCTCCAGCTCCGCCTACCAACATTCTGTTCCAAGTGCCCGCAGATCTGGTTCGCCCAAGTGGAAGCCATCTTCCATCTGCACCACGTCACCTCGGAGGCATCTAGGTTTCATCATTTACTCTCCAACCTGCCTTCTGAGGTGGCTCTAGAGGTAGCGGACATCATCGCTGCACCCTTGGGCGATACCCCGTACCAACGACTAAAGCAGGGCATTCTGGACCGCACCACGGCGTCAGAGAGTGTGCGCCTCCAGCAGCTACTCACCTACGAAGAGCTTGGAGCCCGTCGCCCCTCTCAGCTGCTCAACAGCATGCGGCAGCTCCTGGGCGAAAGCAGCGCAGACTCAAACGGCCCACTGTTGCGGCAGCTCTTCCTGCACGCTTGCCGCAGTCCACCCGCCTCGTCATGGCTGCTGCGGGCGACTTGACCCTTGACCGCCTCGCCCAGCTCGCTGATCGAGTCCACGACGCGACTTCTCCTTGCGTCGCCGCCCTCTCTTCTCTAGCGGACACGTCCGTCATTTCACGGTTAGAGGCCCGGATCGATCAGCTGGCCGCTTCTATCGATGCCCTTCGGATGTCCTATCATGCCCCGCACGGTTTATCCTCAACACCTCGCCGCCGTTCGTCTTCGCCGAGTGGTCCGCAATCGTCCTGTCCTCGCCGTCCACGTCTCTGCTGGTATCACCGAGCTTTCCAGCACAACGCTCGCCACTGCACTCCACCATGCAACTGGTCGGGAAACGCGCAGCGAGATCACTGACCGCGGCGTGTGACCTCGCTCTTAAACCTGGCCGCCTTTTCGTCGTCATGGATCGCATTTCTGGACTGCGCTTCCTCGTCGACACTGGTGCCGAAGTCAGCGTTCTGCCGTCCTCCCAGGCAGACCGTGCTTCCAAGTCACATGGACCAACTCTTCGTGCGGCCAACTCCACATCCATCGCAACGTATGGTCTCCGATCCCTCACTCTGGACATTGGCCTGCGGCGCACGTTTCGATGGGTCTTCATCGTCGCCGATGTAAATCAACCTATCCTCGGTTCCGACTTCCTGACGCATTTTGATCTGGACGTCAGCATGCGTCACCATCGTTTCATCGACAGCAAGACGCGCCTTTCCATCACTGGCGTTATATCAGCTGTCGCTTCCACTGGCATCCGAACTCCGCTTCAGTCATGCCCATACGCTCAAGTCCTCGCACACTTTCCCGAGGTCACGAAGCCTTGTAATCTACATCAGCCACCCAAGCACGGTATCACCCACCACATTGTCACGCGTGGTCCACCTGTCGCAGCTCGCCCGCGCCGCCTCTTCGGTGAGCGTCTGGCTATTGCAAAACGGGAATTCGACCACATGATCCAGTTGAGTATTATTCGCCCTTCATCCAGTAGTTGGGCCTCACCACTCCATCTGGTGCCCAAGAAAGATCCGGGTGACAGGCGTCCGTGCGGCGACTACCAGGCTCTAAACGCTCACACGGTCCACGACAGCTATCCCCTTCCACACATCCAAGACTTCACTGCACATCTGGATGGCTGCAAGATCTTTAGTAAAGTGGACCTTGTCAAGGCGTACCACAAAATCCCTGTTGAGCCGGCCGATATTCCGAAGACGGCCATCACTACACCCTTCGGACTGTTTGAGTACGTGCGCATGCCTTTTGGGCTACGCAACGCAGCTCAAACTTTCCAAAGATTCATCGCTGAAGTGACGTGTGGTCTCCCGGCGGTATTCGCCTACATCGATGACATCCTCGTCGCGAGTCGTACTCCACAGGACCACGAGCGTCACCTCCAGGAACTCTTTCAACGCCTCCAAGAGTTTGGCTTGGTCATCAATGCCCAGAAATGCGTCTTCGGCTCTTCTGAGCTCGAGTTCTTGGGCCACCACATCTCGGCGCTGGGAATTCGTCCATTGCCTTCTCACGTCCAGGCCGTTAAGGACTTCCCAGCACCAACTACTCTACGCAAGCTCCGTGAGTTCCTGGGCCTAGTGAATTTTTCACGGCGCTTTATCCCACACTGCGCCGAGCTTCTTCACCCCTTGACTGACCTTCTCCGCACCACGAAGTCCTCATCCTCCGCGATTTCCTGGTCTCCCGAAGCTCAGGCCGCTTTCACGGCTGCTAAACAAGCCCTCGCCGATTCAGTCGTCCTCATCCACCCCAGGACTTCCGCGCCCACTCGCATCATGGTGGATCCTTCCAGCGTGGCCATTGGCGCGGTTCTCGAGCAGAAGACTGACTCCGAGTGGCACCCACTGGGTTTCTTCTCTCGGAAGCTCCAGCCTGCTGAGACTCGCTACAGCGTATTTGGCCGTGAGCTGCTTGCTATCTACTCCACCATCCAGCACTATCGCCACTTCTTGGAGGGCCAGCTTTTTTACGTTCTCACGGACCATAAGCCTCTGGTGTATGTGTTCCGTACGAACTCTTCGAAGTACGTCGCCCGTGAACTTCGTCAGCTGGCCTACATATCGGAGTTCACAACCGATATTCGACATATCAAAGGCACCGACAACGAGGCAGCTGATGCACTTTCACGCATTTCCACCATCGGCGTGTCTCCACCTGCTGTGGACTGGCCGTCCCTGGCGCGGGCACAGCTTGAAGACCCTGAGCTGCACGCCCTGCGTGACCACCCCCGAGCACTCCGTCTGCAGCTCGTGCCTCATCCGTTTGTGCCCGGATCACTCTGGTGCGACATATCATCGGCTCTACCGCGACCGTTCATCCCGGAGGCCTTTCGTCGGGCCATTTTCCATTCCCTTCACGACATCTGCCATCCTAGCATTCGGGCCACGCAGCGCCTCGTTACCCAGCGGTACGTCTGGCCGAACATTAACACTGACGTTCGCCAGTGGGCCCGCTCGTGCCTTGCTTGTCAGTCCACCAAAGTGACACGCCATACCAAGACTCCCCCTCAGTCTTTCCTGCCGCCTGGATCACGCTTTGACCATATTCATCTCGACCTGGTTGGACCGCTTCCCCCCTCTCAGGGCTACAAGTATATTCTGACGATGGTCGACCGCTTCACCCGTTGGCCCGAAGCCGTGCCCATTCCGGACATTACTGCGGAAACAGTTGCCAGAGCCTTCGTTTCGAAGTGGGTTTCCCGCTTCGGCTTCCCCGGCATTGTTACCACGGATCGCGGCCGCCAGTTCGAATGCGCCCTCTTCACTTCGCTCACCCGGCTGCTCGGCACTTAAACACTGCCGCACAACATCATACCATCCCTGTGCCAACGGCATGGTCGAGCGGCTCCATCGCCAGCTCAAGGCTGCCCTTACTGCGCGCCTGGATCGCGAGCACTGGGTAGACCACCTCCCTATGATGCTCCTAGGCCTACGCGCTGTCCTGCGTCGTGACCTTGGCTGTTCGGCGGCCGAACTCGTCTTCGGTACCTCCCTGCGGCTTCCCGGAGACTTGTTCGTACCTACGGCTCCCTCGCCCCAAACCCTGCAATACCTTCACCGCCTACAGGACTGTCTCCAGCACCTGCGCCCAGTGCCGCCTCGCTCAACTGCCCATCAAGTCTTTGTGCACCCGGACCTTGCTTCCTCGACGCACGTTTTTCTCAGGGGATACGCTGTAAAGGCGCCTCTTACCCCCCCCCCCCCCATACGACGGCCCGTACCGCGTCCTCAGCAGGACGACAAACTCAGCGACAATCCTGCTCGGTGGTCGTGAAGAGGTCGTCTCCCTCGATGGACTCAAGCCCGCGTACCTCGAGACACCTCCCCAGAAGCTTCCCTCAGATGTTGCTGCCCCCCCCTGCAGACCTGCTTGCCGAAGTGGCTACTCCATCTCCGCTTCGTCGGCGCGTCCATTTCGCCGTTCCGTCTAGGCGGGGGGCCCTATAGCGCCCGGCGACGCTGTAAAGCGCCGGTGCTGAGATCGGCGGTACCAGCGCGCGCTAGAGGAAAATAAAGATGGACAGCACGTGCTCGCGGCGCACGCCCGGCACGGGCAGTTCAGAACTAGAAGCCTGCCACGCTGGTCGTCTCTCTCTGGTGCTCCGCTGCGACCCCGCAAAATCCTCAACAACCACATAGAGAAACGCACCCTAAACTCTTCTCTTCAAGAGGAGGCCGAACGAGCGGTCTCCGCATTGCAGCCTTCCATCGTTTTCTTCCGCTGGGTCCCTGGGCATTCAGGGATTGACGGCAATGAGCTGGCCCATCAGCTCGCCCGCTACACACTTTTCCTGGCACCGTTGATCCCCTGGCCCAAGCCCTCGGAAGACGGTGGGAGACGCACCCTTCGCCGCACCATAAAAGAGGTCTACCTCGAGCTCCGCCTCGACAAACGCCTTTACCCTCCCCCTCATCCATCAATCACGGTGCCGGAGGCCCGCCTTCTTCGGCACATTCAAATGAATGCAGTCATCACCCCGTCTCGCCTCTTTCTCTATCGCTATCAATCGGACCTTCCAGCCCCAACTGCCCCTGTATCTATGCGGACCTGGCCCATTGCCTCTTCTATTGCCCGGCTGCTCAGCAGTCGGGTTTCCCCCCCCCCCCCCCCCGTTCTTTATCCATCACCACCTGGCTCGATTGGCTTGGCGCTGAAGGGGAGGAAGAACAGCAACTTCTGGTCGCCCATGCGGTCGACATGCTCGGCCTGTAAATTTTGGCCGAATAAAGGTGTTCTACTACTACTACCATTCATGAAGCGTGTCAGGCAAGGACAGGTGATGTTTTCTCTAGTCGTATTCGCCTCAATTTTACGGGAGAGCGGGGCAAAATGCGACAGTAAGCAAAATGCGACATTTTGTTACTGAGTGCCCCCTAACTTTTCAGAGAGCAACCACATTAATTTGATACCTACAGTGCTCCTCTTCGGCTAGCCCTCGCATTTGGTAACCATTATACTAGGATTACAGGCAGTATTTCACCACCATTTCTTTTTTGGCGAACGTGAATAAAAAAGGCTGAGGCTTAACTTGGTTAAGCCTGGAGAATGCGAAGCATCATCGTGTCGCGTAATTTGGAGGCGCACAACCACAGCGACGGCGCGAGGTGGGCCCCCGTTTCTCCACTGTCGTGACGTCATCGTGTCACGTGGTGTGACGTCATGTATCACGTGATTTGGAGGCGCACAACCACAGCGACGGCGCGAGGTGGGCCTTTGGGTGGGCCCCCGTTTCTCCACTGCCATGACGTCATCGTGTCACGTGGTGTGGCATCATCGTGTCACGTGATTTGGAGGCGCACAACCACAGCGACGGCGCAAGGTGGGCCCCCGTTTCTCTACTGTAGTGACGTCATCGTGTCACGTGGTGTGACGTCATGTATCACGTGATTTGGAGGCGCATAACCACGGTGAAGGGCTGAAGTGGTAGCTAAAGTAGTATGCTTCGCATAAAATAATGGCAAATATTGGAAGGCAGAGCTGGCCCACACATGTCTCTAACCTGCGCGAACTCCTCACGAGAGCCCCAGAGGCAGCCCAAGCTATTATGATCCAGGACTAAGGACGCCCACCCGCTCAACTCCGGAAACCCAGTTTTATTTTTATTTTTATGTATTATTCCTGAAAGGTCCCTTTCGGGACATTACATGAGGGGTGGGGAAAACACGGCAAAAAAATATATTATCCATTAATAAGAAAATGGACAAAAATTACATTGGTGAATGGGCTTCCTCGATGGTGGTCTTGAAAAGTCGGTGAATCATGATAGCGGCCACTTCAGCAGGGAGGTCATTCCAGTCACGGGCAGTCTTTAAGAAAAATGATTGCTGGAATGTGGTGGTATGGGCACGTTCACGGTAAACAGCGTTCGGGTGGTTATGGCGGGAAATGCGATGCACACGTGGAATTAATTGGTCGGCTTCTGTAAAGTTGTGGAAGAATTTGTGAAATAAGCAGAGACGTGCTGTGTTCCGACGGGTGACTAACGTAGGCAATTGCAATCGTGATTTCAGAGCAGAGATGCTGGTATGATTTGTTTTCATTCATTTCCCAAATGTAGTCAGGCTTTACTCTACTCTTCCCCACAGGAAGTATTCAGAGAAATTAACAATGGAAAAAGTGGGGATAAAAGGTAATAAAGGATATGCTTGGAATCTTCGATTTCCTGCTGACATTGCTTTGCTAATTAACTCCTGGGCCAGCTCACAAAGCTTCACCGAGGACGTAGAGAGGCAAAGTCTAACAGTGGGCCTAAAAACTAAGCTGAAGAAATCTAACGTAATGTTCGATAGTCTATGAAGAGTGGAGGAGTTTACGGTAGGCAGTGACGCATTGGAAGTGCTTAAGGAATACATCAACTTAGGGCAGTAGTGACCACATATCCAGTGACTAAAGTGAAATAACTAGGAGAATAAGATTTGGGTGGAGTGCAACTGGCAGCCACCCTGAGGGAATTAATGGCAGTTTACGATTACTCTTTAAAAGGAAAGCATATAACTGCAGCATCGTACCGCTACTAGCCTAAGGGGATAAAGATGGAGGGCAACGATAATGGTACATATTAAATTGTGGACAGCGCAGCAAGGTGTGTAAAGTAAAATTACTTCTGCAACTTTAAAAGAAAGGAGGACAGCAGCGGAGGTAAGGGTATAATTGCTTGTTAATGATAACCTATGTCAAAATCAAGAGGAAGAAAGGAGAATGGTTGTAAAATGCAATGCGAAGGCAAGATAACCGATGGTCCCTAAAGGTAACGGAGTGAACTCCAATAGAAGCAAGCGTAGCAGGGAGCTTAGGGCAGTAAGGTGGGCGCATCAGATTAACAAGTTTGCGTGGCTAGGGGAAAGGGTGGGGAGCAGCTACAACAGGCCAAGGGTAATTGCAGGGATATGGTATAGGTCTTCATTCTGCAGTAAAAGTGGGTAGGCTGACGATGATGATGATGATGATGTCAACAAATGCCATTCATCTGCACTATTGCACCCGCTGCTGTTGCTTATACAGCTGCGGTGTGGACGTATGCATCTATTCATTGCGTGTATGTAAGGTTTTCAGCTCCACACAGTCTTATTTACGACAGGAAACACGCCCAGAGCCAGTGTTGCCGTTTGTGGCTACTTTGCGCCAAATTGGCTCTATTTGAAACCTGTCTGGCGATGAAAATTTCAGGTTGGCTTCATGGCTACTTCCTGGCTACTTTGAACTTTTATTTTGGAGCATTTATTAGCCATTTTTTAGCTCGCAGCATCCCCGCCGGCAGGGTCGGTTCGCATCGAGGTACCCCTACGCACTGCCATAGAGTAGCTATGGAGCTTACATGCGCGCGCGCCTCGACGCTGCAGAAAGTGAAATCTCCAGAGAAAAGATTTCACTAGGCCAACGAGCCGTGGTAGAGCGTTGCTTCCAGTTCTTGAGGCAAGTGGCTATACAACTCCTGCAGCGGCTTCCAAATGCCCTGCGGTGCGGAGGCTGCATGTCATCAATCCTGATGACAAAGAAAGCGCGAAGAGCCGTGAAGGCATACTGAAGCTGCCGCTGCATACAATGACCTGGAGTCAGAATTCGGGCAAATGCAAACAATACACGTGAACTTAATCGCACATCATGTTTGAATTTATGGCACGCAGTGGCCGGATCGTACAAATATGCAGCCAATGGCCTTTCCACATCCACAAAATTTTGTCACTTTGGGTTTCTAACTCTGATGCTGAGCGCGATTTCTTCTGTGATAATTTGGTAAAAAAAAATGGCGGGGGCTTAGCTTTGGTTAAGCCTGGTAGGTTGCGAAAGCCGGTGTTTATACTGAATATGCAGCGCCTCTAGAGGGAAGAGCGCAGCGCGCCATGGCAAGCGGCCGCCGTTACCCGATGAGCCGAGTTGGAAACCCGTCCCTCGCTCCTGGTATGACGTCACGCTTATCGTCACTAGGCATGGTATGACGTCAGGGGTCATTCTAAAGATCAAACGTGCGAAGTGGCCGCCGCTACGCGAAAGGCCATTCTTGGGAGTAGTATTGCTTTCGCAATTAAAACAAAAAAGACAGTATAAAAAACGCTACATTCTTTTCCCAAGCACACGCCGGAAAGGAAAACGCGTCTGCATTCCGTAGATGAAATGCGTGAGCGAGACGCTGGCTCGCATTCTCGGTAAAGAAGGGGTGCTAACAACGCAAAAACCGATTACCACCAACGGACGCCTTCTCCCCCGCCCGAAAGACCGTCACCCTAAAGAAAGGGCCCAAGGCGTTTTATTCAGAATCCCCTGCTCGGTCTGCCCCGCCTGGTACGTAGGGGAGACGAAGAATTTCGCGGAAAGAATGAGACAACGCAAAGCGGACGTCCGATAAATGAACTGTCAACGCAACGATCTATCCGAAGACTGCGAGACATGCGACCACCCAATTGACTTTGACGTTGCGCTGTACTGGAAATCGAGTCTACCCGCGCAGGATGCTTCGACCACCCTGGAAGTTTTTTTTGTGTGTGTGTGTAATAAAGTTGTTTCCGTCCATCCTACTCGAGTCTTGGCACATCCAACAGACACGGAAGAATCTTTGCGGCCGCTGACCCGGACGTCCTCCACACGAGGGCTTAAAAAATTAGGCAGTGGCTTAGCTCTGCGGTTAAGCCTGGATATGCAAGCGAAAAGCTTCAGTTGTGCCTGGTTTGACGTCATGGCTGTCGCAGTTGGCGCACAATGCACTGGGAGCACCACGATAACGGTGGAGGGGTTCGGCCGTCCACACGTACACTGCCTGACCCGCTCGGACGAAAAGAGTCAAAAGCAACTCATCGAAAGAGACCGGACAGCAGCCTACGCCAATGGGGTTCCGGACTGAGAGCTCCAACCGCCGCTACAACCTCCTCAATTATTTCATTAAAATATTTTCACTACTACTACTGCCTGTATGGAGGCTGAGGAGGAGACGCGGCCATGCTTTCTTACAAGGTTGCTTCAGTGACATGTACTGTGGTGTCCGTTCCTTTCGGGTGTACACCAAGATATGAGAGACAGGAATTTCCTTTGCTTAAAACCAATTTTCTTTTTATTTCCCGTTCCTTACGGCGCGGTTCGGGTGCCGACCGAGATATGAGTGTTTCCTGGCGCACTGTTTGTCTTTTATTTATTTTTATTTGTGCCGCGTGTAACGTCACTCGGTTTCGCGCATGCGCAGCTGTGGCAAATCTTGGCTCCGACGGCTGACATGAGGCGCGGCTGTGAAGCTTTCTGCTGGACGGAAGGATAGATAGGAGCTCCCCCTCTGAAACGGGGTGGTGGTAATTGCCACCACCCCGAGAGAGAGAGAGAGAGAGAGATAAAACTTTATTACAACAGCAATTCGGGGCACGCCCCAGGGTCCCCGCACGACCCCACTCCACTCAAGTGTTTATGTTCCGAAGGTCCATAACACTGGCAGCCCGGCCGGTGGCGATGGTCTGCACGGCCGGGTCCTCCGAGCGCAGCAGGGTCTCCCAGTCCTCCCAGGTCTTGAGGTTCTCTAGGTCCCGCGGGGGAGGGTCCGCCGGACAGAGGGAAAGGATGTGGAGGGAAGAGGCGAAGGGTTCTGGGCACCACCCCGAAACGTCCCGAAACGTCGTGTTTTTTAATGAGATCAGACCGGTGAGGGTAAAGGTTCTGCTTTTAGATTTGAGGAAACCTCACCCTTATAGGGTGAGTGGGCTAATCCCGGCGGCAGTGCTATACCGGGCCAACCCGTGGCGGAGGTGAGGCGAGCCTCGAGCACTACGCCAAATCACAAAAATATGTTTAATATCATAGGGTCCGAATAAGACCGTATCAGATATTAAGCCGATAAGAACAGATACTCACATAAGGGAAGTTTATTGGACCCTTAAACAAGAAGGGACGTCCGTCCCTCTACAAAACAAAGGTACATTACAGCGACTGACGTCGCCCGGTGCAAACATACACACGCAGGGAACTTAAGTGTCCAAGAACACAACATGTCTAGGAAAGTCCAAGAGTCCATACGCGCGGGGGAAGCACGCCGGATTTAAAAATCGCGCACAAAAGCCCGCGCACAACCATCGCGCACAAGTGACGCGTACAAACTAAAGCGCGAACAACGCGCACAAACCTCGCGCACAAACTTCGCGCACAAATCACGTGCACCAACCTCGCGCACGAACACAACGCGCAAACACAACGCGCAAACACAACGCGCAAACACAACGCGCAAACACAACGCGCAAACACAACGCGCGAACACAACGTGCGAACACAACGCGCGAACACAACGCGCGAACACAACGCGCGAACAGAACACGCACCACACGGGCACGCCACACTTAATACGGCAGGAGCCGTACCGACACACGGCCCCTGCCTGCGACGATGAAGCGGGTGGACCAGCGCCGAAGGAACTGGTGCTCCTCCAGCGACACGAAGTCCACGCAGGCTTGGGCCAACATGCGTGCACGCACCCGCTGTAAAATGGGGTACATGGCCCTCTGTGGTCGTCCCTGCAGAGCCGCCACACCTCTCTGGCGCCACAGCACGAATGCCCCGACGCAAAGAAGCATGCGTATGAATGGGTCGCGAAATCTCGAGTTGGGGCCCAGGGTCGCTTCAAACATTCTTGACATGAGGATCCAAAATGTCCTGGCAACAGAACACTCAAAGAGTGCGTGCGGCAAGGTTTCGACAAGGCCACACTGCGGACATCGGTCGGAGGGGGCCACGCCCCAAGCTGCCAGGCGATCTGCCGTAGGCAGGGCCCGCCAGCCCCGCAGCCAGCCAAAGTTTCGCACGTCAGCGGGAAGGGATGCCGACGTCAGGTCCCGCCATCGCACCTCTCTGCTAAGCGCCAATTTCTCCTGTGGGGCTTCTTGTATGGCCAGGAGCTTGCATACCCGAGAGGCGGGGGTTGAGAAAAGCTCCACCTCTGGCAGCGCTGCGGTGAGGGACCTGAGCGTCTGGCAGACTCGCTGAAAAAACCGAGGCTGCTGGAAGGCTGTCGGGCCGACACTCTGCTCGGGAAAGAAAAGGGAGCGCGATGTACCGAGCAGGTATGACAGGAGCGCCCTGCCCGGGTAGCCGGCCTGGTTAGCCAGGTCGCTGGTCGCCCGCAAAGCGAGCACATTGCAGAATGTGGCAGGTGAGGAACGCTGAATCCCCCCATATTAGTAGGAAGCCGGAGGAGCGCGCGCGCTACAGACTCCGTCTTGCCTGCCCAAAAGAACGAGCCACATAAAGTGGCCAGACGGCGCGTGAAGGTGCGGGGTGGGTGGGCGACGCGTGCGACATAGTACAGTGGGGCGCACACCGACGCGCGGATGATAAATGCGCGCTCCGTGAGGGAAAGACGGAATCGCGCCGCCACTGACAACCGTTTCTCGGCGGTCTCTCTCAGCCGGGTCCACGTCTCGCGAGCTGGCTCACCGGACGCGAGGAAATGCACCCCTAAAACCTGCACGGCCGAAACCCACTGCACGTCGCGCAACAGGTCTGAGGAGAACGCGCCAAAGCGCAGCGCTCTACTCTTGCCCCTGTTCAGCAGGGCGCCGGACAGCTCGCTGTACACTTCAAACAGCCGCAAAAACGCTACGTAGCTGTCCTCGTCCCGCAAGAACAGGGACACATCGTCGGCGTATGCCGAGACCTTCACCTGGCCGTGGACTGGCACCGGGAAACCGCGCACGGACGGACTCGCGGCGATGCGACGCAGCAGTGGGTCGAGACAAAGAACAAAAAACATGGGCGACAAGGGCAGCCCTGCCTAATACCTCTGGAAATACAAAAAGGAGCGCTGATCGCTCCGTTGACGGACAGGTGGGCCGTAAGCCCCGAGTAGAGGAGCCCGACTCTGGCTACGAAGGCTGCTGGAAAGCCAAAAGCCTCGAGCACACCCAGCAGGTACCGGTGCTCGACACGGTCAAAAGCTTTGGACTGGTCAAGCGAGACAAAGCAGCCCGGAATCCCCGCTCTCGAGGTGAACGTGAACAAGTCACGCGTAAGTGCTAGAGCGGAAAACACCGAACGGCCGGGCACGCTACACGTTTGCGCTGGGCTGACCACCGAGGGCAGAATCGCGCTCAACCTGTTCGCCAGCAGTGACGCCACGATCTTGTAGTCTGCGTTGAGCAGAGTGATCGGGCGCCACGCCTGCGGGTCAGATGGACACCCGCCCGGCTTCAGAATGAGCGTGACTCGGCTCTCTCTGAAAGACTCTGGTCGAGCTCCGTCCATCAAAAAGCTGTTGACCATTTCGAGCAGAGGACCCTCTAACACATCGTATAGCTTCGCGTAGAAGCTGACGGGGATACCGTCAGGTCCGGGGGCCGAGGCAGCATTCATTCCAGCTACTGTGGCGCGGAGCTCGTTTGGCGTCGCCGGCGCGCAGAGCTGCTGCGAGAGCTCGTCCTCGACTGCGGGGAGACGCTGGCAAAAATCGCGGAGTGCGTCGCGGAACGCGGGGTCGCCCACCCGCTCAACACAGGATGTGAAAAGTTGGGACACGTGACGTGTAAGGACTTCGCGTATCTCCGCGATGCTGCTGCTCGTGGCCCCGTTGGGCAGCACGATCTCCGCAATGAATGCGGGCGCATCCTCATCGAGGGCACCTGCGCGTACCTGCCGCAGGACCGATGGATCGGCTACGGGCCTACCCTGAACGAGGGCTCGGCTGGCAGCGCGCGACGATTGCCGCAACAGCGTCTCGTAACGAGCCTTCAATAAATTATAGTAGTCACGCATAGCAAACGTAAGCGGCGCGCCTCTCTTCACTATGCGGATGCGAGCCAGCGTCTGGTTAAGTTCGCGGGTGATGCGTGCTCTTCGCTGGCGGCCTTCCGCGATAAGGAGTGCGCGCCACTCACCCTTCCGCTCGTCCCACGGCACTGTTAGCGCGCGCGCCCGAGGCACCCAGCGCACGCTGCAACGATGTGAGACTCGACCAATCTGTCAGTAGGCTGGCGTCCATTCGCCACAAGTCTGCTCGTGGGGCGCACCCGCCGAAATCCAGCACTACTGACAGCGGTCGATGGTCGGTGATGCGCGGAGTGCCCGCGGGAAACGCGAGCACCTCGCATGAAGCTACATATGGCGCGAGAACGGGCGGGAGCAAAAACTTGTCGAGCCGACTGGCCGACCTCCCTCTCTCCCATGTGGCTCCGAAGTTGTCGCCATGGGACGAGACCCACGCGTCGGAAAGACGGAACTGCGCGCATAGGTCACGCAGGGAGCGCGCGCCGGCGTAAGGCCGACCCTGACCTGGGCCGCGTACATCACGTGAGGGGTCAAGCACGCAATTAAAGTCACCCACTATAAAAGTGGGGTAGGAGTCCAGCATGTAACAATCCAGCGACTCGAGAAACGACGAAGAATCGCTTCGTCGCGCCGGCGCGTATACAACCAGTGCCCTCACCCGCCTACCGTTAAGGGAAAAGTCGACGGCCAAAGTGCGACCGTCGACGCCGTACGTGCAATGTGCGCCTGATCGGAGGGAACTATTGAGGAATACTACACCGACACCGCATGACGCTTTGTCGGTAAGCGAAAAGAATGCAGGCACGAGGAAGCGATTCTTAAAGTTTGTAACATCAAGCGCGGTGCGGAAGTTACACCCCTGAAGGAAGAGAATGTCGACGCCCTGCGCGCGAGCGAAGTGCATCACCTCCCTCTGCGTATCCAGCGACCGGAATCCCTGAACGTTCAGGGAGAGGAGATGCACCGTCGCCATGATGAAGAAGCAGGGCGCCGACATTCTGCCGACAAGTTTAGGGGGCCCCGCCATTGGCGGACTCGCCCGCGCGCGCTAGCTTTTTGGGGACGGTCGGATCGGTCGAGCCGTCCGAGTCAGCCGACTGCGACAACGCGTGCTTCCCCGAGACCCTACTCAAGTCCATGGGTTCCGGGCAGGGTAGAAAATCGGTGGCCTCTCTTACCGCACCCTGCGAGTCGGGGTTGGAAAGTGTCGTGCACGGGTTGTGGTCAGTGGAGTCCTGGGCTTTCCCTTCCGCGGCCTCTGGTGCTCGTCGGCGCCGTGGACCTCGAGGCGGGCCGCCGGCGCTCAGCGGGTCGGTCACTCCGGGTTGTTCACAGGTGACGTCCCCGGTGAGGCGGAGCGTCGCGTCACGTGAGGGCGCTCCGCTGCTCTCGTCCGCTGTGGTGGAGAAGTCGTCCTCGCCAGAGGAGGACGAGTCTGAAAAGCTCGTCAGGGGGATCGGCGGGAGGTCGCCGAGTAACAGGAACACGAGTGAGTCCGACGACGCCGTGTCCGCGGTGTTCTAGGCTCCTCTTGCGATGAAGCTGCAGGCTCTGGGCCGACCGGGGTTTCCGACACGTGAGTGGCGGGCGTGTCGTCGTCCTGGCGAGGCGCGGTCTCCGCAGGGGGCGGAGTCGCGAGGGCAGGAACCGAGACCTGCGGCGGTTGCGCCGCTGCCGATGCCGGCTTTTTCTGGGGGCCCCCTGAAGCGGTCGCCGCCACGTAGGAGCGCGGCCGCAGGCAGTCGGCCGTGGCGTGGGCTCCGGACAGCGCCGGCACGCCGCCTCGCATCCGCCCGTCTCGTGCTCGAACTCGTCGCAGCGGGCGCACCTCGGCGTGCGGTAGGCCGCGCCAACATGACCGTCCTGGCCACAGCGTGAGCAGACCTTCCGGACGCCCCTATAGTCGAACATAACGCGGTGACCCTGCACGGACATGAAGTTAGGAACCGGCTGCTTCATCTCCATCCTCACGAGGCGCTGGCCGTTGGTCACGTGGCGTCGCCCCTTCAGCGTCGTATGGGAGATCTCGAGCACCTTGCCGTAGGGGCTCAGTGCCGAGGCCAGCGCCGCGTCCCCGACGAACAGCGGCACCCGGAATGCAGTTACGTGGACCACGGAGGGGCCCACGCAAGACACTGGGACAGAGGTCCCGTTCACTGGGAACGATCCCTCCGCTAGGAGCTTTTGTGCCGCCGCAGCCGTGGTCACGGCGATAAAGAACTTGAACCCTCCTTGATGTTGGAGGCTTTCGAGCCCTTTCGGACCGACGATACTTTCAACGCCGTCGACAATGTCGTCGGCCGTGGCGTCCGCGTTCAACGTGAACGTGAAGCAGTGCGCCTTGGGTGGAGGCGCCCGGCACTCCGGACCAGCAGGACCGGAAGATGGCATGGTGGCAGCAGGGGGGGGGGGGGGGCTGGAACAGCAGGACCAGTCCAGGAAGGGGCTCCCGGGCAGCTGGCGGGCAGCGCGGCGCCGGGCCGGCGATCTTCCGGGGGGGGGGGGGGGGGGCGGCGCCTCCTCCTGGGGGCGGGGTCCACGGGTCCGCTCCGCTTCGGGTGGCTCTTTGCTTCTCCCAAGACTGGCAGCCTGACGGCCGTGATCTCAGCCCATAATAGGCCGAGAAGCGATAAACCCCAAAATGCCACCACGGGTCGGAGCCCCCTAGGCTGACCTGCCAACTAGCCCATGCTACTCCGTAAGCCGCCAGCGACAAACCTCTCGAGTTTCGGCACCTATTTTGATGCGCTCCATACGTCGGCGCCCTGTGATTATTGGGGCGCTTGTCTTTTAGTGAAATGAAGTCATTAAATTTCTAATCTGCTCCCAATTCTCATTTCGATTGCTCAGAACCAAGGTATAGTGCCTAGAATATGCACGGCTTTTGTGTTCACCCTGGCGGTGTCGTCGCGAAGCCCGACTGCGTGTGTCCAACGAATTCAGCGAAGCCAAGCCAAGTCGCCAACGAATGAAAGTCACCGGCAAAATGAACAAAAAAATTGGCGACGGCTTAGCTTTGGCTGGCAGGTTGCGAAAGCAGGTGTTTGTACTGCATAGGCAGCGCCTCGTGGGAATAGCGCAGCGCGCCGTGCCAAGCGGCCGCCGTTACCCGACGAACCGAGTTGGTAGCCCGTCTCTCGCTTCTGTCCGTCCTTGCGCTGGAATCGTGCCAACTGTGGCCTCTCCTGCGCGCAGCGGCGCAACCTCCTGCATATTTTCCTTTCCTCCAATTCATTTTCTTCACTACGGGCCCTCTTTGTGTTCCTTCTTTCACTCCCACTTCCTCCCTTTCTCTCAACGGATGACGGGTGTCCACCGAGAGATGTGAGACAGTTACTGCGTAATTTCCTTTCCTGAAATACAACTTTCATTTCCTTCACTACGGCTCCTCTTCGTCTTTCTTCTTTCACTCCCACTGCCTCCCTTCTTGTACGGTGGGGTTCAGGTGTCCACTGCGACGGTTGCTACGTCAGAGGTCATTCTAAAGGTCAAACGTGGCTACCGGCCGCCGCTGCGCGAAAGGCCGTTAGTGAGCGTAGTATTGCTTCCGCAATAGAAAGGAGCACAAAAAAATGAAGCTCCACTGCCTTACCCTGATTACACCAATCAAGTTCGATCTAGAGCTTCAAGGCTAAAACAGCTTCAATGTCCTACTCGGTTGTTGGCTGGAACATGACAAAATTACTCTCGCAAGCTTGCGAGAGTAATAGATCAACAATATCTACCCGCTCATCATTTAATAATTCATCTCTTTACAACACACCTGTGCCTTAAAGACCAAGAAAAAGAGCAAAAACTTGGTGCTCTTTATTCGGTTTCTTGTGTTTATTAAAATGCTAACAGTTACTATTTTTTTATAACTTTCATATTCCTAATATCGCTTCTATTCTATTTGGCTACAAATTTGGCGCTAAGATTGAATGAAATGACTACTTTGGCTACTTTCAGCTCAAGTTTTGGCTCCTTTTAAGATGTTCCCAACGGCAACCCTGCACACAGCACTAGCGAACACGTAGCCCTAACTGAAACACTATTCGAGTCGTACCGCCAACTTAGAGAACCCTTGCAATGGAAATAGCTGTAAACAAGTTATTACATTAGCAGCTGTTTATACAGGTCTGCAGTGTTAGTTGTAGGTCGAAATCATAAACCATCTTTTGAACATTTCCATATATACAATACACCTATCTGCTGTCGATATATTCCTTTTTTTTTTTCAAATGATACAGTTCCGATCTTTTATCCCAGAAGTGTGGGCTGGATATATCGATATGCATTTTTTTCTTTTCTTTAGCCTGCGCACGTGCTTTCTTCTTTCTTGGTTGGGAGCATGGGAATGAGTGTTCGAGTAAAAATTGTTAGCTACTCTGCACTGTTGCGATACTATGGTCGTGATAGCACCATATTTTCGAGGTTCCTTGCATTGCGTAGAGAGATTTAATCGTAGTACTCGAGATTTGGTCATAAATTTCTTGCTCCTAGACTCAGTTAATTCTCAGTGTGGACTTCGGGAGGGCAACCAGAGACAAGGATAAACATGACAGCGAGAAAATATTGATAACATTTACGCTTGCTGCATAATGTGCGATCCTGGGTGGCTAAGATTACCCAAAAATCGTAAGCATTGCATGTTTTAAAACTACTTAATATTTATCAATTAGCCTTGCGTAGGTGTCGTGACCTTCAGCTTCTCCGGACGTCAGAGCATTTACAGCGACTGACTCATCGCACTTGTCTCAATGTCGTTAGCCGCAATGTCGTTATGCTTTGCATTAACGAGTCAGTGTACTGGGCTTCCACAGAGTGTGCTGGCGCCCTCGTTGCCTAAGCCGCCTGAAACTGCGGGTATTTACGGGGGCGGCGTTTCCGTTCTGGATCGCGTCCTCGGCGTTGACCAGCGGCGTATTGTGGTTCCGGTCGTTCCATGTCCACCGACTACACGCGCGCTCCGCGTCTCCCGAGATATTTCCCCGTCCGCTACCTCAGCGCTGACTCTACTTGTCGTTGGTCGAACACGCCACAAGGGGCTTTACGCGCCACGAGTCTAGTGCGCCTCTGGTAGCCGCCACAGGCGATTCTCTCTGCTCTTCGTAATGCGGGCGCGACTGAGCATTTCCGAGGAAAGTATTATCAATGGTTATCGCTGCAATCCATGTCGCTACCTTAGTCATTCGGACCGCTCTGTCCCGTCGGCTACTAATAGACACCCGGAGTAGTAAGTAGTATCCTCTACCAGCAGGCACGCAACGAAGCATAGCTGATGTGCGCCTGCCTCAGCCCGTTGCCGTGCAGTCATTACCACGTTCCAAAGCTGCTTATTTCGCGCTGTCTGGGTCACCCAGGCTGAATAGGAGGAACATTTTTTTACAAGCCTGCGCCGTTCGCTTCCTGATCGTCACCAGAGGACACGCAGGTGGCATCTAGCTCATCGGCGTCAGTGACGTGCAGGGAGCCCACCAATGAGCATAGGAGGAGGAGGAAGAACATTTAATTCCGCCGAATGTGGCGCGGCAGCCACCTTCGGGTCCGCACGCAGGCGTCCGGGGAGGCAGTCTGTCGCACCGCGGCCGGAGGACATCCCATCCCGTCTAGGAGAAGAGGTCTTCAGCCTCGGCCGCCAGGCGGACGGAGAAGCGCTGAGTTTTTTCGTCGGAGCTTCTCAGCGTGGTCTCCCATTCATAGCTAGTTTTAATCGCGTGGTGCTCTGAGGCACGAACGCATCTCCAAATTATGTGATCTAATGTTGCCACGTGGCCGCAAAATTTACAAATTTCGGTTTCTGCACCGTCCCTCTTCCGCCCTCTGGCACCCGTCCAACTCCTCCACAGGGGCGAGAAGAAATTTCGAGCTTGGAGTCTTCTCCAGTCGTACGACTCCTTTTTACTCAGGGATCTATTCGGCGTTTTAATGGACCTCAATATCGGACAAGAAAAATTAATGTATCAGCGGCTTATCGTAAAAGCACGCGGACCTGAAAATCGATTACTCCTTTTTTTCTCTCACTTTATTTACACAGATGGCTTCCAAAACCATCACAGGCTGCAACTCTCGTGGTATTAGAAACAGTTTGGAGGACGGTAATGAAATGAACAAGCTAAATATAAACGTATGTTTAAAAAAACGCACCCGGACAGCAAAGATCACAGCTATTAATAAAGAGGCGCTCTTTAAGGCAGACAGCTGGTGCATACTCCGCCCTGCTTTATGTATCGACATAGCATAGCATAGAAATTTGCAGGATTTAAAACAATTAAACCGAGTACACATGCGAAAGTACTTGTTTAGCCTGCTTGCCTCATGTTTTTTTTTTTTGATTAGTCGTCGGCACGTCTGGCAACAATATTAGACTGAGGCTGAGCTGCAGTGATTTGTTCGCGCCGCGGATGGAAGTTCGTGGAGACGCCGACGTGCAATTGCACAGCGCGAGTGTTTTGCAGTTTAACACGAGGCATCGCGTGTGTCTTGGCTACTCCCCCGTAGTGGGTATGTGCCTTTTTATTTGAGGCCAACCAACCAACCAACCAGCATCTCCGGCTTGCTCTCGCGCAGCGGCATGCAAAGCTGATCTGTTCGTGCAGCCGGGGGTTCTTCTCCCAGTCGTGGATATTTATTTGATTTCTATTAACTTAACATGGTGTCGCTGTTGCTAGACAACGGCAGAAGAAAGATCTAGACAGGATTGATGAGCGGTGTTGGTGAGCGTAAGATTGCTTTCACACTAAAAATCACTACCATTTCTACATCTCCTAGAGGCAGTGATGTTAGAGCGTATTTTCTAAAGAAATTACGATAACCCAGTATTCGCGTTGCAATTTGTCTTTTTTCTAAGAGGGGGCGGTGGACGTTTCTTTTAAAAAAAAGCACACAAAAGACGAGTGCCTGCAGCGCAGATTGCCTCGTATTCATTTGCAAAAGGTGCAAGAAAGGTACGGGATAAGCATATAAAGCAAAAAATGATAGAATGAAGCACCTATTTATAACGTATTTACATAATCATACAATCATACGCAAAAATAGATAGAAAAATCCAGCATGCGTGTAAAGATTCATTCACAGTCGCTTCCTTGTGGCATATAATTAATCAGGTTTAGTAAAAGATGCTGCGATTTTTAAGTATTTTATTATTCCCAAGCACTGGACTAAGCAAATCGTAGCCGTCGGTGGAACAACTCAGACATTTGTAGCTCACTTAGGAGGAGCATTGCTCTTTGTCATAGAGGGCGTACCTGCCCGGGCCGCAGTTGTTATCGAACTGAGCTGCGCACTCCTCGGACACGGAATCTTCGAAGCCTCGTTTCATCCACAGGAGGCAATCTGGAGAGAAAAAGGAGAAAGTGACATCCCTGAAGCATCTGGCTGCCTCACTCACAGCACGACCTAAAAATAGAAACAGGAAACACTCCATGAGGACAGGCTGCGATGGGAATAAATGCTGTTTTTTTTCCCCAAGCGTTAAGTCTTCGGACAACTCGTAGGCGAGAAAGATTGTGTTCGTAAAACAATCGGGTCAGATTTACTGAGGAATGGAAAAGTTAACGAAAAACCTGAGCAAGATAGTTTTCGGAATGTAACCAGTACCTGCTGGCAAGTGTAAGGTGTACTCGGCCCAAGGCGCATTGTTTTTCTCGGTACTTGGCTCGCTGCGCCTCGCGTTTTTTTTCTCTTTTTTTAGTCTGTCCACTTTTATTCTAGGATAATGCTATTTTTTCAGCGATGCCTGCTACCCCTTACTGCCTACACGTTCTTCTTGTGCATGTAAAATTCTTTGTGAAGAGTATTATTAGATGAATTTCGATGCACTTGTAATTGCTATATCCTTGGCTTTTCCCGTTTCTCTCTGCACTATGCTTACCCATCCGGCTGAAGTATTTTGTGAATAAAATAAATTAATAAAGGTTTGCGTCTGCCGCGAAAACTTATTCAACAACGGGAGACATACCAGCTACCGTCTTGCAACTGGCTTACAACATGGTCCAGAAAATGCGCAATAATTTAGCACGCTGTGGGGTCTGGAAATTAAAATGTTTTCTCTTTTTCCTTCAGCTGCTTGAGAGAGGAAGGATCGGGGGTGGGGGGTTCCAAAGATTATGAGCCAAGTAGTCAAGTAGTGCAGAGGACTAAACACGTTAACTGCCTTTTCATCGCACGAAATAAGATCACGCCTCCGATAAGCGCAGCGTATTGATGGAGGCAACAGTTTTTCCAGACGTTTCCCTAGTTATCGAATCGCCAGTGGCGATGCCTCAAGCAAGGCCGCGCAAAATCTGTGCTTGAGATAGCATTGCAACAATCATCTGATTTGAGAGTGCCGAGCGCTTAGTCGAGCTCCTCGGAAATAAACACAGCGTAGCAACGCTCTTATTGTTGCTAGTTTATTGAATATTTCGCTTTTGTGAGCTACTTCGCAGTTAGTAAAAACTAGACGGCAAATAATGACACATTCAAGCGATTCTGAAATTTACAATTGTTTCCTAGTCCTTGACACACATTCCTTACAAGCTATCTGAAAAAGAAAGGAAAATAGAGCCGAGGAGAACGTTTGCAAGAAAGAGCTCGCAAAAATAACACTGCTTATCACCAGTGACACAAGCCCGTTGTAATTATCAAGTCCACTGAATTCCATTTCACGGCTCGTGATCAGAGCTGAAGGTTCGAATACAACCAACTCGAGGCCTGACCTGCCAAGCTACGCGCTTCAAGGATCTTTGTTCCTATTTCCTTCGCCTATTAAGTTATACTTCGGCTTAAAAATCTTAAAAATCCTGGTGAGCAATCACAGAAGTGGAAATGTAAACTAGATTATGGGGGCTGGTAGCGATGTCCTTTAAGCTTTGTATTCATACACCTCCACCTCTTTTCAAAGGAGATCCGTTGGTGTGGAACTGATACCGTAGGGAATGTCGAAGGCGCCCATGCGCTGTGCGAATTTAGAGTGTTAAAAACATAGCCCTATGTGGTCGAAATTAATCCACGGCACTCCAATCTCCATCTTTATCTCATACTTACTCCCCCTTATCCTTTCCTTCAGGGTGCCATTGAGTTGAACTCGGAAATACACCGACTGTGCCTTGCCTTCCCTTATAAGCAATTACGTCCTTAACAAATGTTATTTCCCTAGTTGAGTGGTGCGTGCCTTTGATACATGTCTCCGCGCCTTCGTAATATTTCGTTTCTAACTTATATATTAAGGCAGCTTAAGATATGCCTAATCCAATTCGCACACCGAAAAGTTCGCTGCGACTAATTCACTCATAGAGCAGCGGTAATCCATAAAGGACTGTACTTTCTCCCGTAACATCATCACATCGAAAAACATGATTTGTGCAATATTTAAAGAGTGGTGAGTAGAGCACAAATCAAGCCGCTGTGCTATTTTTGCTGATATTTCAGACGCTGATCATTTGCAGTTAGCACTGACGAATGAGTTTTTGCGACCATTAAGCGACTGCCTTATCGAAAAAGGATGTATTCCCGTCAAGGCAGGGCCAGCTATAACGGGAGAAATGTTGCAATTCGTATGTGTTTCATTGTGAACAAATATTTATGTGCAGGAGAATGTTTTCAATAAATCTGAGACGACGACACGCTCATGACAGATAATTTCATTAAATTTCAACGTTCAGCGCATATTATGCTAATAATGGAACTAACAAGCTTGGACCGACAGACACTCAGCTCCATTTAATGTCCACGGCCTGCACTGGTTTGACAGCTTATTTACTGATGTGACTTACAGTCGTTGCCAAAAAAATGAAATCGCCCCACAAAGCAGCTCTCGCCATCGTAGTAGTACCCCTGGGCCGCATAAGAAATTGAGCCCTCTGAAAGGAAAAATAAACAGGTGTTTCTCTGACTGCCGCATTGTCAAGTTCGCCTAGGCAATCGTGGCGATCAAAAAATTCAGGAGGCACTTTGACCGCCTGAATGCGAAGAGGCGAAAGCGTTTTCCGCATCACTTTCACTGCCTCTGTGGCACTGGTGACGTCACCACTGAATGGCGTCATACCTTATTATTGACTAATAACCAATAAATTACAACTACTAATTAATTACTAACTGCTAATTAGTTACTAATTACTGAATACTGACAGATGACTAATGACGCTTACCTTCACCTTTGGGAGGGGAACGCGACAGCATGCGCGCGTTGAGTGAGTTTGCGCGTTTGCTGGGTATCATTAACTGCTTAACTAACTATCACTAACTAATTAACCAATTATCTTTAACTAATTGAGTAATCATCATTAACTACTGTTCATACATCTACTATTACACCATTAACTATCATTACTGATTTTTCAAGTAACCATTAACCATTCTTACTATCATACTGATGTCTGACAGGTGCAGCGGACGCACGGACGGATGGACACGTTGGCGAGTGATGAGCCATAAAAGTCTTTCATCTTAAAATACGCTGTGTGGACTGTACCGACCAGATGTGTGAGCTTCGCGTGCTCGTTTGCTACCACCTGTTTGGTGACAGCTGTTAGCAATACATTCTACTAAAGTTGCCTGATCCGATGTCTGTAACACCTTCACATCACTTCCGGTGCGCGGGCAACCAAGAAGACGGCACACATGTCCTCAAGCTAAAGTTCTCGCCATCAGACAATGGGTGCGCTTGCCTGCATTCACGCTACAACTCCGTCTACACAGTCCATGCCGCGCATTACCATTCCATCAAAGATACAGCACACCAACTGCAGGTCATAATTGACATTTGGCTGGACTGGACGCTGCTCTTGCTCCAAAGCCCCTCATAATGCAACCCGTGAACAAGGCAACACTCACCGCCTGGAAATAGTACACTGTTTGCGGTGTGCAGTAACTGCCTGTTCTAGCAAAGAAAAATTGTAGTAAGACTGGTTTGTATTGACTGGCTTAAACAGCGATTTTAGCTCGCATCCAGAACGCGACCTAAAGGCAACACCAAGGCAAGGTCCAGGGACACTGCAGATGGTTTGCGTGGTGTAAATGATGAAAAAAAAAACACTAATGTACAAGCAAAAGCGTCGTTCGAACTGCTATCTTCCGAGTTTTAAAGCCGCCGTATGATCCATTGCGCCACAGCAGCAACGCGAATCAGTGGCGTTCATTGTGCACTTAACCTTTATTAGAAAAATTCTATATTCTGCTAGGTGACCCAGCTGAGTTAGCGCGCTGAACGTTGGCGGCTCAGAAATGGGAAGCCATGCCTCAGCCTTGCACCAGGGGAGCCGCGAGAGAGACGGGCACCCCTGGTGCAAGAAAGGAAAAGAACCTGAACTTTACTTTGAAGGTCCGACTCCACAGACACTTCTGCGTCCTACGCGCCGGCGTGCGTGCGCCGCATCTCGACACGCAAAAAATTGGTATACAAGTCAATACGCATGGCGCGAGTACCCGCCCGGTCGCTCCGGACAAGTTCCGCTCCGGACAAAGATAAAGACACAGAAGCAAAACGCCCACTGATTGGTCTATGCTGGCGGGCCCCAAAATAGCATGCGCGAGTAGCGCGCGCGCCGAATATTTGACATTGTAGGATTCGAGCGTTGTTGACGCGATTGGCGGCGGCCGAAGTGTCGCGAATGCGCAGACTTCCTCTGGCCGGCGCGTGGGCGCCCAAGCACGCAGGACGCGCGCCGAAAACGACCCATGAATTTTCCCCTTTATGCCTCTTGCAACCTTCGTCGTTTTCGGGTGGGACGTGTGGTCGTAAAACATGTACCGCCCAACGCCTTGAAACGCCCCTTGGACGCTGTACGTATGCGGGATTCCACAATCCGTGAGATGCGGCTGGTTAAACACAGGGAGAGAACGCTCCCGGGACGCGACCCCTATAGTCTCTGTCAATAACCTTCCAAAGTGTGTCCTTACACGATCGCTTTCCCGCATTACCAGCATCACAAGTGTACATTCTCAATTTTGTTTGTCTAAATAACAAATGATACAGCTGTCATTTAAATGGGTTTCTTTGGTACAGAGAGAGCAGAAAGATGGTTCTCTTGAGAGCACAGAGTGAGCAAGCCTCGATCCGCTTGGCGGACGAGCCAAGTAGGAACCACGGTAACTAAATCAAGAGCTGGCTGCAGCTGCTCGATGGCTCCGGTTGGGTTTCCATGGACAGCTCTCAGCGTGAGAACAGTAGCGAGAACACACGTGACGCGGAGGATAAACGCTAGCTAGCTTGTCCACAATCGTAATTTTAGAATTTTGCATTTGACGGGACTGCTGCTGCCTCGTATGGGTGGGGGCAAATTACGTTCTCATTAAAGAGAAACGCAGGGAATGCTGTATGCTGTGAGAAATGTGCTGGCACGCACTCAATGCGGGCAGCGTCCCGACAGCGTTTGCCTTGTGTTCAGCGAGGCGCACATTCGCGGATATAGCCGCCCGCATACGTTGAGCGTTCAGAATACGACCGAGCACATCGGTTGCATCCAGGGTCCTCACGTCGTCGCCGGCGGCGGTATCATGACTGCAGCGGCTGCAGTTCAGCAGCCGTGCATGATAACGCGCCATACAGTTATTTAAGGATGTTTTTGTAGCGACCAATTTTAAGTCGTTTCGAGGCGTCTTTTTTCACCTCTGCGCCCCCCGCCCCCACCTGATGACAACACAGCGTGATGCAAGGGCTTCGTGCACAGGATGGACACGTGGTCTCGGATGCAAAATGAGTAGATCAGAAACTTAAACATACTCGCCTGCGAACCTTCGGTCTAGTAGCTGACAATGCAAAACGCAACCCTGTAATCAAAGCTCTAAAGAAGAACGATAGCGATCGACGCAAGAATTTTTATAAAGAATTTTCTACGCCATCGGGCAAAAGATAAGGTCCAAAGATATATTTGTGAGATTCTGCACGCTTTCTGGCTTCATGTAAGAAGAAGCAGGCCCAAGAACTCCCAAGTGGTTGAGAATATGAACGTGCCCAGAGTAAAAACCGGAAGTGTTAGGGGTTGTGGCATATCGCTTATAGCCTTACCTTCGCAAGGGCTGAAGCCGAACGTGAAGGATTCCGTCGTGGTGAGGTTGAAGCAGTAATTCACGTCCGTCCTAAGCAAGAAAACAAGACGGCCGAGGAATGCCAACATTACAGAACATCTTTTCTGCCAGCATGTAACATGATTAAAGTTGGAGGAGGAAGATAAAAATTACGCATGAAAAAGCTGCTAGCTGTTAACGACAACGTATTTGTATACATTATTGGATGAGGAGGAGGAATAATAGTAAAGGCAGGGACATTATAGGATGACGTGCGAGGTATAGGTGGCAGCTGAACGGAAAATTAGTTATTAACGCCTAGAAGTCTTGAAGTATTCCTATTTCACGACGCCATACGGGCACGCTTGCCATGATTCCTGGACAGTTCTATTTTGTTTGCGCGCATGAGGAATACAGGAATTTAAATTAGACATATTTTAAAGGCGGCATTGTTGAGCAGTACAGCTTGTCACATCATCTACTCGGAGGTGGCAACAAGAGCTAACGATATCGTAGCAAGGTGCATGACATCCATGCTTGGCGACTATCGAAGCCTGCTGTCTTGATCTATTAACTCTGTCAGTGCCTGAGTGCAATGCTTCAAGCCTTCCTCCTCCGATGCAACATCCAAATATTTACAAGTTCCAGCCGTCACCCTATTTTGATCTGCATATTTTACTAGTCCTCAGAACCAGAAAGGTTACATGGAGTTCGGGACTAACGACAGTCGTTCATTTTTAATCATCTTAGTCCGCCGTCGCGGTGGCTCAGTGGTTATGGTGCTCGGCTGCTGACCCGAAAGATGTCGGTTCGATCCCCGCCGCGGCGGCTAGAATTTCTTTGGAGGAAAAATTCTAGGGGCCCGTGTACTGTGCGATGTCAATGCACGTTAAAGAACCCCAGGTGGTCAAAATTTCTGGAGCCCTTCACTACGGCGTCTCTCATAGCCTGTGTCGCTTTGGGACGTTAAACAAAATAAACCAAACCAAATCATCTTAGTCCTGTGAAGGTGATGCAAGATAACGCATCAAAATTTAATCTTCCACCTCTCCGCTTTAACTCCTCTTTTCTTTGGTTCGGTTTGGTTTTATGGCGTTTAACGTCCCAAAGCGACTAAGGCTATGAGAGACGCCGTAGTGGAGGGCTCCGGAAATTTCGACCACCTGGGGTTCTTTAACGTGCACTGACATCGCACAGTACACGGGCCTCAAGAATTTCTCCTCCAAAGAAATTCTAGCCGCCGCGGCCGGGATCGAACCCGCGTCTTTCGAGTCACCAGCCGAGCACCATAACCACTGGGCCACCGCGGCGCCTCCTCTTTTCTTTCAGTGCTATAGCAGTACTTCACCAGATCCGACCGGCCCATCGAGTTTGTGTGAAGCTTGACAGCTTTCGTGCTCCACATTGCACAACGCCGTCTTCGCCATCTTCCATTTGCGGCGGCAATAGAAGATCAAGCAATGCAAAGCGCTCCAGATGGAAAGCGAGCCGGGTGTGTCTAATATTTCGGAAGACGAGTTGCCCCGACTACGCCGCATTGATGCACAGCGACAGAGGAGAAGGCGTCAATCTGAGTCCACAGCTCCCGACGACACGGCTAAGCGCTGCCAATAACTTGCTAATGAGTGACGGAAGCGTCAGGCCGCGTTGGCGGCCGAAACAGATTCACATCGAGCACTTCACCTTGAGGAACATCAAAATCGAAAACAGACAAGAAAAGAGTGACTGCGTGACACCGCCACGAGCGCGAACAGAACGAACGCCAGGTCACCTCTGAAATGCGGTTGGTCATTGCCGCGCCTGCTAGCGTTAAGTTTCAGTTAGAGTTCGCGCACAATTCATTCCTCTATTCCTGCCACGTCTGTGATCGATAAAGGCATCTGAAAGCTGCTTTTGATCTATTTACCTGGTACTCGCGAATTTCAAGTTTTGGTAGCTAATGTCTCGAGCATAAATAAAAAAAAGGGGGAACCAAAAATTAATGTCTGTGCTCTTTAAGTAGACATCTGCAAAAGGGTTCCAGAGTGTTACTTGATTGTGTGTGGGATATAAACGACCTATGAACCAGACCAAGCCTTGTTTTTGCTAGTCGAACACTGTTCAGCCTTAGTTGAAACCGTGCTATTTTTTTCTAATCTTCTGACTAAGGAGGTACGACCACCCATTGGCATATTTCATTCTTGAGAATATACCGCGTTTCCCTAAAAGGCTATAGGTCACATTTTCGCCACGGTACTTGGTTGGCCAAGTCAAGTACGCAATGTCAGGCTTTTGGGTTCAATAGCCTGTCATCAGCTCTCTGTAGATCTGTCATCAGCTAGCTGTAGAACTGCAACTCACGCGGTCCTCCCTTTCATTTTTGACGTCATCACTAACATTATTTTTTATTTGGCGCAATACATCAGCTTCAAACTCTTCTGTTTGAAGATATAGAGGCGCTCAATGTGCGCGTTTTTATTAAGCTTTGTTTCATCTTACAAAAGAAAAGACTTTAACTGCCAAGAATTGAAAGGAAACTTCGTACGCTTTATCATGCAGTTTGTTTCGGCCATGGAAAATTGTGGAAGTGGCAAGGTGTTTCCGCTAATTATTCTTGTGGGCGAAACTACGCCTTTTTTGACAAGTGGGTTTCCGCTATTATGAAGGGTAGAATTATCTAGAGTTCTGTGGTGTTACCAAAATTCGCCTCATGTTTATGCGCTCTCCAGCGACATGTATGCAGAAGCGAGCGTGCAACAAAGTTTAACCACTCCAAGCAAAAACTTACACCTCTGGGTACTAGCAAACCACACTGCAAATTCGCCGTTCAGCTCTCTTTACACATGGCTGTTTTCATTATACCTGGTTAGATTCCTACAGCAATATAGCCTCCAATGTGCATAGAATCTGCTAAAAGGCTTAATTATGTCTTGAAACGAGGATGAGTTAGCATGTCTTCTGTTTTTCTCTTAAGCCGCATAAATACCAACAGACCGATTCAGTTCCCTTAGCGAAAACTGATACGTTTGTAATATACGGTGGGATACGGTGGATATTGTACTTTAAACATATTTTGCGTTCGTGAATTCACAAAAAAATATAAAAAAATATGTAGAAAATAGGTTCCTGAAACTTCAGGCTTGGTATTCATTGTATATTCTTAAAGTTTGCCCAGAAATACCTCACTTAAACCATGCTTCGAGCACGTTTGAAATGCGCGAAAAAACATGTATGTGGTTTTAACACACTCTAAATGTATTAAAAGTGGATTTCGTAAATATGTTGAACAACCACGAAAGTCGACATCGAGTTTCGTGAATGGCATTTGGATGATGACAATGCATTTAAGGTGTACTTTCGTAAACACAAAGTTAATTTGGCCAAAATGTGCTTAAATTCTAACAAATCTGCAGTCCGCATAAGAATATTTGCCGTAGACTTCTGGCTGCCGTTGAACAATCCAGTGCTCGAAATCGCCCTTTTCTGTCGTGCTTTCATTTGTGGTATCTTCTAGCCGGAAAACAATCAGCACTTATTTAGGTTATATGTTGAGAACGATTGCATTAACGCAGGCTAGGGCGCCTCGGGCACCTCCGGGCCCCAACATGCCACCGAAAAGGACCCCGACTGGCAAGGCCGACCGGCTCCCTTAGACGCCCATGTAATTGTTGGTTGACAGTTTGTCTCCTGACGCAAGTTACGACTACGAATTCGGTTCTAGATCGTCGCCAGCTTCGACGAGAGCAGTATGTCGCTTGTGCGACAATTTGGGCCGCAATATTTGCGCAAAAAAACGCGTCACTGGGCAACAAGTGCGTCGTCTCTCGGTGAGTATATACTCTTATAAGGCGTATAAGGCAAACAATGTATCATGCTCGTTGGAGCACTTCTTCACTTTCTGCCGGCATTTGCTGTGTGGCGACATATTTCCCGTTCAAATTTCGTCACGTGACCTTGCAATGTGCTACACCTCTTGATTGATAATTCCCCGTTTTCTCAGGTATGGGCTCTGTATGCTTATCGCTTATAGCCGGGTCAGTTATTACTTCTGCTCTTGACAACATTACCCAGTCTCGTCCGGTGAAATCGACAAGTAGACCTTTTTTAAGCCGAAGGGAATACATTTTTACTGCATTAAATGTATATTTTAGTCTATGTTTAATGAAATGGAATGCAATTCCTCTTTATTTCCTTTCCTTTCGAAAAGGTAGGAGCCGGGACTAAAAGCTGTAAAAGCAGCTTGACAGGGGCCCCGGCCCCCTACATGGTGGCATTGCAGCGTGTCGGAAACAACATCACCATAACAAAGAAAAAATAAATACAGATACATATTACAAAGGCAATATAGTTCAAGCGCAAGAAATAAATTGAAATTCAACATTGCAAGGCAAACAACAGTTTGTAACGCTTCAGACACAGAAAAAAAAGAAAACAAAGAAAACAGATGAAGTACAATGTGTTGGACATTATGGACACAGTATGTAACAAATTGAAGCTACAGTAAATTTCTACAAGTGACATGTGTACAATAATTACAGCACAGAAAACGCCTCACATTACAAGATTTAAGACAACTATAATAATTTCTGCCGACAGAAGAGACTGATGGTATGTTTAGGTTTGTATGCTGGATCGAAATTCGACGACTCTAAACTATTCAGTAATGTGGGAGTAAATATATTTCAAAGATTGCGTATGCTATGAGGTGCGAGGTCTTTGTTATTGTCTTTTTTAGTACATTTTAATGTACAACGAATATACTAAGTGGGCAAAAGTTGTATCTTTGACGTATTTGTAAGAACGTTCAAAATATTACTCCGAGCATAGAAAGAAAGCATTCGTATTGCAATTAAAGCAGAGGGCCAAAAATACGAAAAAACAAGAAATTATGTTCGAAATGCATTTGTTGTACATCATTTCCTCGCTAAGCGTTATGACCGCTAGGAAACTGCACCGAAGAAACTATCCGACTTGTACCACTTGCACTGTGCAGAATTTAAATTTCGGTTCACTATGTACCTAATCATGTGTTCTCAATGTTTCCCTAACTCACATCAAGGGTACAAATGCCCTTCGCCTATAAAGATGCCATCATATAAAAAAAAACGGCGTTCCGCAAGGCTTGACGTTGTAGATATGGTTTTATTGCTCGTTGTTTTCTAGAGCACATGATGCTTCGTTGCGGTACGGCAAAGAAATAAAGAATTTCTGTCAACACCTGGGGTTCACCTCCTAGATTGAGAAAGAGCGGGCAGGGTTTTCGAGGCGCGAAGCTTCCGTGGCAGTTTCTTACTACTAGCCTGTGACACATAGGAATAGGAAGTAATAATGCAAAAAAAACCAAGTTTCTCACGAACCCGGGTTCTCCGTTCTGGCCCTGGAAGTGATAACGGAAAACGGCGAACCGCTTCTCTGGCTCGTATACTAATCTCCAGCCGGCCAGGCACTTTATTCTCGGATCATCGACCGAGCTGAAGTAGGCCAAGGTGTCATCTCCCACTCTCAGCGCATCCACAAACAGTTGTGTGTTCTCTTCCTGTAAATGAAAAGATTCGACATCTCACAGCGTATCCTCTATTGTCTTGTTTCCTCAAAGCTCTCACTGCCTGGGAAAACTTAGAAAAGAAGGCAGCTCGCATTGCGCCTGCTGACTGTCTGGGTAGCTTGGTAAACAGTGCTATTACATGCGAGAAGGCTAAATGGTGTTATTTAGTTATTTGGCATATACAGGGTGTTTCACTTAAGACTTTCCACAATTTTTAAAAATGCTTTTTTCAGTCAGAAGATCGCTTTTTTCGGCATAGCATTGTAAGAGAAGTTGTACTTCAGTATACAGCTAAGGCTTGCTAACTAGCAGGCTGGTTAAACATTACCAAATAAACTTTTTATCTATTACTATAGGCCTCTTAATTAGTAAAGGCATATTGGCCACCGTAATTAATATCCTTATCTGTTTTTAGGATTTAGAAAAAGCGGTTAGCCTCGGCGCTGTGGCCGAACAAATCTCCGCTATTTCGACGAGTTACGTGCACTGAAAAGGCTGCTTTGCCTGCAAGCGTCCCGAAGCGCCTGTAGTTTTCCGCGATGTCGACCAAAATTTCTTACACCACAGAGCCGACGGTAGCCGCGTTTTCCAAATTCTAAAAACTGATATGGATATACTTACGGTGGACTACATGCCTCTCTGTAATTAAGGAGCATAACAGTAATGGGTAGAAAGTGAACACTTCAGTACTAGTAAACCAGCTTCCCAGTTAGCGGACCTTATCTGTATTCTGACGAGCTATACCGCTGACAATTCTATGTAGAAAAAGCGCTCGTCTATCGAAAACGCATTTCTAAATATTGCGTGAAATCTTAGGTTACACACCCTGTATATTTTGCTTTTGGTAACAGCAGGCCGACTTGAACAAAAATCCATAGCGCGAGCATCTTTCCTTCTGAGTGCGCTCGGAAAAGTGTGAGAAGTGCATAAACAACAATACCAGTAGAAATATCCGTGGGCCTGCAAGAAAACCAGCAGCGTCGAAGCCTCTTTCAGGGCCGCCTCCTCTTGCTGTCGGTGATGTCAATTCCGGCAACTATAACTGGTAAAATGTGATGAACCTGTAAACGCTTGACACTGACGCGCTCTTCAAGCTCTGCAAAGGCCTTGTGGTCACCTGTCAAGTCTAAGTAACCGCGTTTGGTTGATATAATTTGCTAATGGTGCGTACACACGCAAGGAGAGCTTCGTGTACAAAACACGCTGGCTGTAGCTGATGCACGAATGCGTTACCCTCGATTGCACGTAGATTACCGTTTATTCTTTATTTTCCTTAGCTTTTTCCCTCCGCAAAAGTCCTTTACACTCTTTCACTCTAGATTATGAAGTATAACGCGGCCTCCAACTGCGCAGGATAAGCAGCTGCTTTCGTCAAATCCGGCGTGGTCTTGAATATAGCCCTTCTAAGGCAAAATAATATCTCTTAAGCTGCATTAATATCACGAATAATGGAGTAATTACTCATTAATATCCGCCCAAACGCAGCCGTTAAGTTCCGTACGAAGGCTTAATTATTATAGAGATTTCAAGGAAACATTGTGGTTAAAGAGAAATTGGCCCTAGTCCAGGGATCGAACCGGGACGATGGCCTGTCCGGCATAGTCGCTCTAGCATAGGAACTAAGCTGGACGACTGGCAGGATGGCGGATTTTTTTAACAACGAAATTTCTGTGAAAGCTGTAGGGCATCCCACCGCACCTATCGGAATTCCCCTAACCTTTGGACTAATCGTAATGTTGTCGCGTCGGTGTAAAGACGCGTTAACGCACTAGGCGGTTGGGAAGGCGTCCAACAACGCCCGGGGCCGACACCGACGGAGGAGAACTTCGTTGTCCTCTCTCTTACAGTCCTCACGTCGGCGTCTTGTGTAGCGCTAGCCTCAATATAAGCAGTGGAGAACGATGGTCGCTAGCAAATTGGTTAACTAAATTCATGAAGTTATTTTTAGCTGTTTTAAAGTGGCGCCTGGTTGCCGTTATACATTCTTGGCCTAAAAACAGCACATTACCCATATCACTTTTGAGGATATTATTTGGACGAGCGGACCGCACCGCGGGCAGAACTGAAATTCTGGCTTGGGAGGTGCGACGCGGCCCACCGCGCTCGTCTATTGATCCGGAGAACGCGGGTCCGAATTCGACAGCAGCGGCCGCGTTTCGATGGATGCCACAGTGTGCTCAGCGATATCAGTGCACGATAAAGATCTTTCTTTCTTTCTTTCTCTCTTTCTTTCTTTCTTTCTTTCTTTCTTTCTTTCTTTCTTTCTTTCTTTCTTTCTTTCTTTCTTTCTTTCTTTCTTTCTTCCTTCCCTTCTTTCTTTCTTCCCTTCTTTCCTTCTTTCTTTCTTTCTTTCTTTCTTTCTTTCCTTCTTCCTTTCTTTCTTTCCTTCTTTCCTTCCTTCTTTCTTTCTTTCTTTCTTCACTCTCTCCTTTGTACCTCCCCTTACGGCGTGGTTCGGGTGTCCACACAGATACGTTAGACAACTACTGCGCTATTTCCTTCCCTCAAAACCAATGTTCAAAACAAATGTTTAGGTTCCCTCAAAACCAAAGTCCAAAAGCAATTTTTAGGTTCGACGCGAAGCTACATGCAAATGTGTGCGCATGTGTGCACGCAACGCAAACGCGTGATTTTCGAGAAGCGCGTGAGACATTGCCAGAAATTATTGATCCATACCGTTGAGGGTAACACCGTATTTGGAATTGTAAAAACTCACACGGTCTATCAGTAATCGCCAGCAAAAAACCTCTCGCTGCAAAGCGGCGGTTATCGGCTATGCCTAAAAAGCTAACGATAAGAATTAAGTGGTTTTCCGTTTAGCATGACTGCCCGTTTTTTTAGACATTCATGTCATTATCCGTTCTTCCATTTATTACGCAGAAGCGCAAAATATGCGTTGTCTATCTGCCGGACAACAATCGAATGAAGAAGGAGGCCTAACTGGGCCAACGGCATTGGCATGGTCTATTCCTAATTCCTCTCCATACCGTTTTTTTCAGGGCGCTACACCTGAGTGAGCGCCACCGTATGACTCACAGCAGCTTCGAAGTCTCCGGTACAATTTTTTTTCTCAGTATCGTGTATCGTTAATACGCACGATAGACCAAAAACGTATTTTCGATATTGACACTGCGATGCTTTCAAGTATGGCAAGCGTTACCAAGTAGCAACACTAAAAATTTGTCAAAAGACAGTATCGAAGATAAATGCGTCTTTGGTACTGCACATGCCTGTATCTAACTGCGGATTAATTAATAAGCCTAGTACCACACCTTTCAAGGCCCTACCTGGCTAATGAGAATTTTCTGGTAGAAAAGCTCGGTTCGAAAAAAAAGTTTAAAACGCGTGTCCATAAGTGTTTTTACATAAGTAACCAAAAAACCAACGTGGTACCCTATGCAATTACCTTGTTCTTCCTTGTTGGTGATATATGGTTGTGTTTTGTGCGATTTAGTTTTTGTTTAACAATAGCTTTTTCTTTCATTAAACTTGTTTGAAGTTACTCAGCGGTGTATTCACATTGATGACTGCGGCAAAATTCATGTACGCAGGGTTTCTTTGCTGTCGCTGCCTTGGTTATATAATAATGATTTCTGGTATCTTTCTGTTCTTTTGAAATTTCAATGAAATTATCGGAATGAATGCAGTGCTATTCAACGCGATGCTTGCTTACTCTGTGGATGTACGCATTTTGATTTTTAAGGAATAGCGGCCGGTAGTGAGATGTGAAAACATCTTTTGTTCGTTTTACCTTAGGTAAGGTGATTGAAATCAAAACGTAAAATAAATGAAATTATTTTTTCTTATGCTGCCATGTTCATTTTTTAATAGCAAAGAGTACCATTTTAACCGCTTGTCCACATATTGAATGCTGGACCACAGTAAGCCTAGTTTGGCTTGTATGCAGCGGTTACATAATCGTATGGACGCTATTTGAAACAAACTCTTCTCTAGGCACTCAGCAGCTGGCAGTCAAAAAAAACTTCTTCCCTACACGTATAAATTAAAGATCCTGAATCATGGGACTGTTTTTGTAAGGTATCGCTGGCATGTGCGGCGTCATCACACAGCAGATTTGTGTAGGGCAGCTGCTGCACTCCCTCCCGAAATGTTGGCGCTCAAAAGGCAGCTGAATTATGCACAAGCGATACGTGTGCATCCGATTAGGCGCAGTGGTCACTCCTTTACACATACTCATAACTCGACTTTCTTCATCTTGTGACTTAACAACAGCCCCGTCCCTCCCTCCACCTTAATCCCAGCACAGAGTGCTAGGCAGGAGAGCTGTAGCTATGGCCGATTACTCGATATTTCTTTTCACTTATAAATTTTCCATATCTCACTCCTTCTCCTGCAGTGTACACAGACAGCTCCAAAAGGATCAAGACGAGGCGCTGCTGTGTTTGGTTCTGCGCACTTAGATTTTTACACTACTAACAGTGGACTTTTGGTGCAAGTGCGAGAACAAAATGCATCTTCCACACGGCGCATGCATCACATTCCTGTCAAAGCATTCATCACCGTTGATCTATTCGTGTCCACTGACGTGTGGCGAGCGTCTCCATCTCTGATCCCGATAGCACCATAATCCAGATTCACCATCCTAGCGCTACCCTCACTTGTTTCCCGCCCCGAAACCTGTTCCTTTAGTTTGCTGTATAAAGATATATTTCTAGTTTCTTGGTTTTAGGAAGTAAAAAACTCACATTTCAAACTTTCGAAAACATTTTGAAGAGTCTCTTCAAGTTCGGGGAGACATATACGCATAGACTAAAAGCAACAAAAAATAACCTATTTATCTGGGTTCAAACTACGCATACCGACCTTAGCTGACTGTCAAAACTTATCATGAGAGGCAAAGGAATGACGCAGACATAGAGTTGATACACGTACCTGTCGGGGCCTGAGCGCCTGTGAGTGGCATAGCAGTCAAAAATTTGGTTTGTGATTGCGTAGTGTAGCACGTGCGGCCCGTGGCGAGGAATACACAGGTGCGGGAAAGAACACCGCCGATAAAATGGTCCCCATTTTAAAAGTAAAAAAAAAAGATGTACCCATACCGGCGCCACCTAACATCCCGAAACCTCCAGTGATTTGACCATCCGCCTCGCTTGCGGGAGGTGGGGGGTTCGATCCGCAGTGCCACTGGGTACCCATCGGTTTTCTAATAGAGACAAGCTTTGCCTTGGCTTGGTGCTGAGCTTACCGTATGCTACATGCAGTACCGGTATGCAGTGGGCTCTAAACGGGATACTTGTCCCCGCATGTGCTGTGCTAAACGTACTGACTGCACAAGTGCTTTAATTGTGCACAGTTTCCTGAGATACTACTGCCGGAAGGTTCCCGAGAAATACTAGGCTTCTTTAGCATAAGATATGCTTCCGGTACCTACAGGCGGGTAAACACAGCTAAAACATAGTAACTTTCCGGCGAACGCCTCCCAATAATCTCCCTTCAATGTCAGGCGTGCACTCCAGCACTTTCATGGCAGACACCGTTCCAACAATCGTGCAACATTGTGCGCTGCAGGTATTCTAACCATCCGCATGGAAGTGACTAAGCATCAAACAGTCGTGGGGGGGTCGTGTATCCTCCGGCTGGAGTTGTGACAAACGTCGTGGTAGGCACTTAGCATCCTGAGGGGTCTCTAACTGAACTGCGATCAATGTCACAATCACTCATGACGTTTTTAGCGCACACTGGTCATATAGAACAGTGGTAGAGCCACAATCATCTAAATCAGTGACTAAGGCGGAGCAGTTGCAGACAGGCTACTTTGTCTCTTCCCGCGTGTACATTTACACCACCATCACCACCACCCACCCACCATGGGGCGTCCACAAAAACATGGTGGCTGCGGAAGGAAAGTGGCCGAGGGTAAGAGCGTCTCTGGATCACTGGGTGCTTCAGCGAAGTCACCGAGGAAAGTGCTTTGTCGTGTGGCTTTTCTTGGCATGATAAATAGATTTATAGAGACAGGAGGACGTGGCTCCCCGAAGACAGGTGTAATAGAGATCCACAGGAAAGGGTTCTGGTTCGGTGTGGACTTGGCGTGTTCGGTGATCATTTTGATGATAACGTGAACGAAATTAAATGAAAAAGTTCACCCTAACGCTATTGCTCACAATGCAAAGTATAACTGCAGAAAACTTCGTCGTCATTATCTACCGCCATTCAACCCCCCCCCCCTCCCCACGAAAAACAGGAATTCTAGTGTATGTTCCTTGGGATTAGCACATGGTGCCTCAGAATGCCCTCGGATTCTTTTGCCCCGACGATCGACTACGACCATGCCGATCTTAAAGTCTTTATCATGAGCAGCTGTCCAGTTATGAAATATAGAATTTTCTTTTTTTTCCGGTTTCGCATGGCAGTGGTGGCACACGAGTAAGAGAAAACTATGCCGGAACAGCCGGAAATAAAACAACAAATAATATGTCACGCCCGTCCCACTGGGAACCAGGAAGAGACCTACAGTGTGTGTAACATAACCCGAGGAAAAGACTAAAAAGTATTCCACAGAGGAGGTGCGTGACATCAAAGACAAATTGCTCTTCGTAGCGTTGCACACCTGCAAGTGTTTTCTAAATTGTACCTAGTTAGTTGATTACCAACGGTAAATTACCAAAAACAAGAGGTTACCTTTCTAAGTCAAAGCGCTTTTCGTTAGTTGCAGAGGATCTTTTGAAATATCTTGCTTAATTTTTGGTTGCATGTGGTGTGGTGTTTTTTGAGAAGTAAAGAAAGCATTCTAAATATAAAAGTTCCTAACACCTCCACTATTTCCCTGCTATGTTGTACCGCTCTCAGTCCTGCTCTTAACGCAAAAGTATCATACGACGCATCAGGAACGAGGCCTGGCGCTGTCGCTGTTGAGCGCAAAATGGGTCATGAAAAAACCCACATAACCCAGATAAGGTGCGGAGAATTTAACCCACAACTCGCAGATTGCAAGGTCAGCGCGTAACCCATGCGTCGCAAAAACAGGTTCCCTTGCGGCGAATAAAGCTGGGCCTATGATATGTACTGCTTACGACTGTCTGCTAATGAGTAGTAGTGGGACTAAAAAGAAAGAGAAATTTTTTTATAAATATTAAAAAGTAAACCAAAAAGAACAATGCTTTCGCACGCAAAGCACATAAATATAGTCTGAAGTGCCCTCCACAATTTTTACGAGTGAAGCGTGGTGGATCACTGTGCCGAAGTAAGCAGACGACGCTGCTGTCAGCGTCGGCAGAGATTTCGCCAGCACATTCGCCCGAAACGTAAAAGGCGCGCTCCGCCGTCCCCGATTAGTGATAGGCCGGTCATACAAAAGCCCAGTGAGACGAAAATGATTTTCTTTATCCCAAAGAGAAAATTGAAAAAGTGAATGAAAGTGATGAAGTCTTCCAGTTCGAAGTAGCAATTCATTATTTTTTTTTATGATGCCATTGGGCAGACCGGCAAACGTTCACTATAGGGCACAATCAGAATGCATGCTAACTTCGTTCAGAACACAAATGGATATCCCTAAAATATGGTCACGCGAGAGCGCACTTACGTTGTTTTGCTTTCATATCCAAATGATTTCATGACGTGCCGGTAAAAAGGGTCACATAGCAGGTGCGTTTCTAGAAGAAAATTATTCGGCTTTTCAAGATTCCCCTCAACTGTACGCAATGTACTTGGGCCCGAACTGAAAACATAATAATTTGCATATTTATTTTCTGCTAACAAACTAGGTGGTTTAAAAACAAAGAGACGCCGACCAGTAAAACGAAAAAATTGTAATGACGTTTCGGCGTCCAGAACGGGGGCCTTGTTCCCAAGGCCCCGAACAAGGCCCCCGTTCTGGGCGCCGAAACGTCATTACAATTTTTTCGTTTTACTCGTCGGCGTCTTTTTGTTTTGAAATGTATCCCCCCGGCCAGACGGGATTCCGTCACACTCTCGACTTCATCAAACTAGCTGGTATTTATAGAATACACTCTGAGTTGCGCAGATATTCTGCAGTTTGTCTGACGCACATTGGGAGCAGCACGTTTTACTTCGACTTTGATTTAAGTAATGTGACATGCCCCGCATATAACGTGGGCGACAAAAATAAAGAAAAATGAGCGCATAAACGCATCGGGTAACGTTGGAAAAGTACGGAGAACCGCAAAAGGGGCGTCAAGTCTCAAACAGAAATGCTGCGATGGTTCCTAACGTTCTATACGCGTGTTGCATCATGCCTCGCCGTCGGCTGTTTCGTGCAAAGATCTGGACTAAGAGTCTAGGAGCATTCAGGTAATCCCTGAATGCAGATAATCTACGGTTCGGGGTGGACTACTACCTAACCAAAGGCAAGCATACGTCGTATACACACAAAATGCGACTTTTTTTAAAGTCTTCGACAGAAGAATCTCCAGATGGAACATGGGGACTGCAGTTCCTCCTCATTTTTCTGTCCTACCTAGCATTGATACCAGCTGAAGGCATTTACGTAACTTGCCAGAGTCGCCTTGCTATCTGATCACGTGTTAGTGTTCTTTCTCTTGCGCTCCCGGTGGGTTAAACCGGCGTTGACGCGGTTCACCCCTAACAGACCACTGCTGTGCGTCCATGATCCTGTTGAGGAAGAATCTACGGTCGACGTCAGCTTCTTTTACATTCAGTTTCCCGCACAGAGCTGCCGTTATTGCGAAGTCCACCAAACATTGGTACCGGCTCCATCTTACAGTTCGATTCATGTAAAGGGAGCACCTGTCAGCACTGTGAATCGTATCTCCAACGATTTGGCCTGTTTGGCCAGAAACCTTCCAAACACTTCGTGTTGGAACTTGACCCTCTTCATTTGAACCAGAAAAATAAAAATAAAAATGCCTGTAACATACATATTCAACGATAATCACAGACTCTTCTACTTAATCACCTCATGAATTCATTAATGCGTCGGGTAAAAAAAAACACAGAAAGACAAGTGCGTACACCTCGCGCACACAAAAGGTAATGTAAGTCAGCGTATTTCTCTCTTTTCTGATGCTTATTCGCTTTTGCAACGAAAAGAATACCAATAAAGTGGTCCCGATTATAGTAATTTCAATTCGAAAGACGTCCCAGAATGCAGGAGAATTCTTGTGACGAAGAGTGTACGCTCGCTCACTGGGTCTTAGCTTTCAGTGCTTTCGAGAACTCTGCGTGCCTATTTCAAAACATGAAGGTAATTGCAACTTATACTGACCGATATCTCGTCGCCCAAACTGGCTGATGCGGTGAAGGCGACCAGGAGGCCTGTCACAAGCCGGAGCATCATGGCGGGAACTCAGAGGCTGTATCTACATAGACTGGACGAGCGAGCTGGCGCGTAACTTTTATACAAATCCCTGTGCCGCGTAGACGTTTGATGGCTGGTTAAGCTTGCCTGCCTTTTTGTTATTGTATGCCCGCTGAAATAATCGTAGCACTGTGGAGCGGTGACGAGTGTTGTGCTTTGTTAAGTTTTAGGCCACACAGGCAGCTAAGGCCGTCATGTTCCAAGCACACGGGATATCCGAAAAGTTCCTTACTGAAATTTATAGGACTGTGAATAAGCATGGTTGGTGTAGAGGGCCTAAAACGTTAGTACTGCCGAGTGACCACGCAAAAAAAAAAAAATTATAGGCGCTATTAGAGCGCTGGGTAACCTCGGCAGTTATCCTAGGCTTGCCAATGATCTTGCCAAGGCTAACCAACGAGCCAAATAAAGACGTCAGCCTTCTTCTCAGGAATGAGAAAGAGGCTCGGGTCGACCAGAAAATTGCGTTATGTGCAGAAAAATTGCAGAAAAATTGCATTATCTCCTAGAAGCAGCGCGGAATGAAAAAGTGTGTATGTGTTATAAAATTAAATAAAGCACTTTTTCCTTAGTTTTTCAAATTTCGCACAAATGAATAAAATGTGGTTAACCTTAAGTTCATCCCCGCATTCTTCGGAAAAGCTTTGTATTTTTTTTCAGCGTGAAATTGTGCGTAAGGTGTGTATCGCCTATTCGGAGACGACAGAGAATCACTTCCTTGAAAAGTTCCTGCTGCAACGATGGTTTCCATTCACCTAAAACCGGCTTCATCAAGTGTAGCTTATTATTTAGTGGATTGTTCCAAGCCGGCTCCAATTTTCAACTTGATTTCTGTTGTACTAGGTTAATGCAAATCTTGAAGGGCACACTTGCTTTTTTATTTCCTTCCCAAGAGCTTGAGCAGCGCGCAAATCTGCTCTCTCGTTGTCTTTTATTCCGACATGAATTGGGACCTAGTAGAGTATTAAATTTTGCAATCGAGCTGTGCCTATTATTATGTTGCGTATGATGTCGCCAAGTAGCGGAGTGACTGCATTTCTAGAGCGAAAGGCTGTAAGTTCAATTAGGGAGTCTGTGTAAATAATACTGTTTGTGAGGTTCTCGTTTAGTATTTTTTCTATGGCCACACAGACTGCGCAGCATTTCGCAGTAAAGATGGATGCGCGCTGTGGAAGTCGTACTGTGTACTCTGAATTCCCTCGCACTACTGCACTTCCTACGTAAACATCTGTTTTCAAACCATCAGTATAAAAATATGTGAGGTCACCGTATTTTTCTCGAGTGCAAAAAAATATGTTGTTGTGGAGTCTGTTTTTTGAGGAACTGTGTAAGAGTGAGTTCAAAAATTGCAGGAAAGTTGTACCATGGAGGTAGTTGATCTAGTCTTAGGGCAATGTCAGGTAATGTGTCCTCTATATTGAGATTCCGGCATATCCCTTCGAATATCAAGACCTGGTAGCTTTCCCTGGTAGCATGGCCTGGTAGCTTGAGGTTTGCTGGTAAATATTATGCTAGAAGGACATATCTTTATTACTCGATAGCAAATGTGTTTTGGTAGAGAGCTTGATATAAAGACATTTGCACAAGATAAGCGGTTCTTATGATTTCAAAGTTTCAAGCGGTTCTTCTGATTTATGACGTTCATCTATGCGTTTTATTCGTACATTGCGGGCCCGTGCGGCACATGCATCAGCACTCTCGTTCCCGCTGATTCCCACGTGACTACGGACACAGCATAACTTTCCTGTATGTCTATGTTTCATCCTGTTATGGGTTGAACTGCATTTCTGGAGTTTAGAGCTTTAATTACGCTGAGGAAGTTTGTGTACAAAGCATAGTTTTCTATGTTTTTCTTCATAACTGCAACAGCCACGACGTAACCTTCTGCCGTGAAAACTGTTGCGCACTGAGGTAGCCCGACTATTTCTTCTTCTTTCCCTAGTATTACCGCCCTTCCAACGTAGTGTGCGGTTTTAGAGTCGTCTGTGTAAAAATCTGTGTAATTCTACTTTTCATTCACTACCAAATACTCCTACAGTATATATTCTTGTAGAGTTTGCCTTTTGTAGATTGCCAATGCCTTTCGTCAATGCAAGATCGCATGCACAAGGAAAGGTGCACCAAGGTGGCAGTGTGTGCGGTCTCGGGGCAATATTGGCCAGTTTGTTCAGTACGCCTAATTCTTCGCATTTTTCTCCAAAGCGGAGGAGAAGCAGTCTGATTGCTTGAGGTTTTTTGTTAAACTGTAGTTTGGTTGGCTGGCTTATGGGTTTTAACGTCCCAAAGCGACTCAGGCTATGAGAGACGCCGTAGTGAAGGGCTCCGGAAATTTCGACCATCTGGGGTTCTTTAACGTGCACTGACATCGCACAGTACACGGGTCTCTACAATTTCTCCTCCGAAGAAATTCGTAGTTTGGATAGGCACTTTGTGACTAAGGGGTGTCAGAGATGTTTTGGTAGTGGACGAGTGTTTAGGACGTACGTGAATGTCAGCATGGTTCTTCTGTCTGCGAAGGGTGGTTCATTGCATTCTACGTAGAGACTATTTATGGGCGATGCCCTGTATGCTCCACTTGAAAGCCGCAGACCTGAGTTATGTATTGGGTTCAATTTCTTTTGGTAGGATAGCTTAACGTAACTGTGCACTATGCACCCCTAATCTAGGCAAGATCGTATATGAGGATCTGGTATATAAATGCTCTTCGTTCAATAAAGCTTATTGACAGAACCGCACACGTCCCATTCCCTCACTCCGTCGGTGCTCATTTTTCGCGCTCTGATGTCTTTCCAAACCCTCCATAAACAAGCTGGGATACAAGTACGTAGTAATGTCATTGATATTTGACTGATAAAAATGAACGAGGACCCGAAACAGAACCTTGGGGTACTCCTAAGGTCACATGAGAGTAAGAAGAATAGCAACCATTAACAATGACAGTCTGCTGTCTTAGCGAAAGGCGTTCAGCTATCCAGTTGATTACGCTCTCGCTAAGCTAATATTTACGCAGTTTGGAAATTAGACGGTAATAAGGAACAACACCAATCGCTTTCCTGAAGTGTCAAAAACAGTAAGTTAGCTTGTATCAACTGCAACCGCTAAACCATCCCTGAATGCAAGCAGTTCAGTTGAACGTAAAAAACTTGTCGGAATCCGGCATGGCTAGCATGTAGAAGATTATATTAGCCAGATGGCATATAATCTACCTAAAAAAAGAACACGTTACATTGTTTTACACACTATACTTGTCAATGACACCGGCCTGCAATTCTCAACGTGGTTTCTTGGTCCCCTGCTGTGTATAGGTAAAAAACAAGCCAATTTACAATTACTTGATGTCGTGCTCTCAAGCAAACTATTTTGAAATAAAAGCAAAAAAATCCGAGGTAATGTACTGAACTTTTAGCCATTTTCGCTACAGGGCTGTTCTGTGGAACACATGCCTTGTTATCCTCACTGCCTTAAAGAAGTTTCTGAATACCCATAACACTGAAAATTGCAGCATAAAATCTGCTACCATCATGGAAACCGCATGAACCGTGTGGGAGCAGAAGGCATTGAAAAGAGAAGAAAAATAACTACTCGACAATTAAGCTTTATATTCATCGTCATCAGCTATTCATTCAAGATCTCTTAAAGGAGCAATAATGTTACTGTCTCCGCCGTTGCGCCTGACAAGCCTGCAGAAGTCTTTAAAATCATCAACCAGTTTCGCACGAAGGTTTTGAAAACAAGATTTCTTTGCCGGAATTGACATGTTTCAGAAATCACGTGTCGGTTATTTAAGTTATATTGCTTTTCGTAACTGTCTCTACGTAGTGCCAGAGGAAGAGTGAGGTAGGTTAAATTTATACTGAAAAATGTAGAGGCATCGGCCAGAGCTGTAACTCTCCTGCCTAGCACTCTGTGCTGCGGTAAAATAGGAGGGAGGGAGGGCCTTGTGACAAGTGACAAGATGAACAAACTCGCGTCAGGAGTTTGTGTAACGGAGTGACCGCTGCGCCTAATCGGATCCGCGCGAATCGTTGGCATTGCATTCAGCTGCCTTTTGAGAGCTCCAACACTTCGCAAGTGAGTGCCGCAGCTGTCCCATGCGAATCTGATGCGTGATTAGGCCATGCATACCAGCGATACCTGCAGAAAACAAGGCCATAATTCGCGATCTTTAACGTGCACGTGTAGGAAAGAATTTTGTTCTGACTGCGAGCTGCTCAGTATATAGTGAAAATAATGTTGCGAATAGCGTTCATAGATTAAATCACCAGTGCATACAGGCCCAGCTAGACATGTTGTGGTCCAGCATTCAATGTCTAGACGAGCGGTTAAAATATTTCTCGTTGCTATGACACATTGAAGAATGGAGCAGCATCTGAAAAAATATTTGCGTTTATATTATGCGTTGTTGTGATTTACATCATCGAAACCAATGTAGCGCGAACAAATTGTACTGTCACACCCGACTGCGGCCTGCTCTTTAAAAATCACAGTACGTAAATCCACATAGTACACAGCATCCTGTTGCTCCATTTATTCCGACAATTTTCAGGGAAATTACAACTGAAAAGAAAGAGACAAGAAAACATTATTCTATAGCCACAGCAACGGCAACAAAGACGTAGTCTGTACCTTAGTGTTGCCAAACCAACGCAAGTACACCACTAAAATTGAAAGAAATTTCTTGCAAAAAATGTGTTGTTAGTGTAAAACAAGAAATCGGGCAGCACACAACCATACTTCACTAACGAGGAAGAACAAGGTATTTGCAAAGGATACTGCTTTGGTTTTTTTAGGTATGTAGCGTGATTTCATGCACATGCTTTTTTAATTTTTTACGAAATGAGGTTTTCTATAAGGGAATTCTCATTAGCCCGCTACATTTCCGAAAGGTGTGGTATAACGCATATTAATTTAATCCGTAGTTAGCTACAGCTTTTAAAATATTTTGTGTTCAATTTTCTAACCGTGATAGATCGCACAGGTTTCATTAAGTTAATCGATTTTTGTATTTGCTAGCTGTTGAGTAAACATTTGTAGTACCCTATATATTTCAGTATTTCAACACTGAACCATTTCTTTCGTAAAATAACGTGCAAAGTTCCCAGAAATGTATATATTTACGAGAGAACTTACAGCTCTCATCATGAACAAAACAGATCTCTTTATTTCGATAATAACACCAGCAGAACGGGTGATCTCACTAGAAATACAATATGTGTATCTATACTGTCGCTCTATAAGTGCTGCTCAAAAATGTACCCCAAGAAACTTCATTCTGCGCTCTCGAGTAAGAGAAGCACCGTAAATGGAGGCGAAATCGTGTCTCCAGTGTGGGAAGATCAGTTAACGTCTTACAAATACTCAACTTAAGTTCTTTTGAATTTAGTCAAGGAGAAAGCTCGGGTAGCCAGTGATTTACCACTACCTGTTTTTTTTACACAGCAGGTGCCAACGTTTGTCACGTGCTCTGTTTGAAAGCGCGAAGTTGATGTGCGTCCAAATGTGGAATAGCGAAATAATCTGCAAATGAATGGCAAATCAGGTCTTCATGCCTGAAAGGCTGTCTCTCAACTGCTATTATAGCATTATATCCCCTCAAGAAATTTGCCCACCGCTGGGCCAAAAATTTACATTCAGGAATTGAAACAGAAATGTGGGCGTGCGCAATATGAAATCACTTCTTTCGAATCCACATCTCTGAATTACAGTCCTAGACGCTGTGCTCGTATGTAGTGAAAACATGACCCGAGTAAACGTAACGTGTTCTGATATTCTCTTTCACGTCCTTAAAAAGGAATATCGCATGTCACCGGTGTGCGACATCATATGGTTGAGCAGACAAGAGAAGGGAAATGAGAGCCTCGTTAAAACATACACATGAATGAATCTAGCAGCCACCGACACCAAGGAGCATAGGAGAATATTATCGATTTTGGTTGTGTTTATCAATGGGAGATATGGATGATTTGTTAGCGCTACATGGGCCGTCGCCGAAATTTCTTTATTGGGAGAGGTGTAGAACATATCACGAAGGGATCTTAAAAGCAAACTAAGAAGCAAAGAGGGCTAAAATTAACGCTGATACTGACTACGCCTCTAATGGCAGCTAAGCAGATGTTTCAATGCATGTACTTTCGGCAGAGAAATAAGCGCAACTGTGCTTTCGTCCTTGACCTCCAAGATATCCCGAACGCCGTTTTTTGTAAACTTTACTCGTTTATTTGAGGAAGAGGACGCGATAGAATGGCAATCACTTTTCGGCCTTAAGATACACAGAGATACAAACTGCTGAGCCAGATTAATAGAGATCTACGGAGCAGGGCGTTTTCTGTGAGAGTTTTACAGCCCAAGACCAGAAAAATCTTGCTGAAAAGAAAATCTCACACGTGCATTTATTTTTTGTAAATAAAAAAAAATCACACGTCTAAACTGAAGGACAATTCCTAGGCTGGCGCACCGGCACTCTGTTGTGCACCACTTGGAAATCGCGCCAATTCCGCGCGAAGATTCTGAAGTGGTTGTAGCTGCCGGAGCCTTTCTTCCCGCTTGAAATTCCCTTATCAAGTGCGATAGCGGGAGCACTTGAGGGAGTTGATGCTAGCCACATACAGGTGAGTGCCCCTTTCATCCGGCTAAAGCGCAGGAGCATGTCGCGTTCCCCGAGATGTCTGTAGAGTCACCGCTTGAAAGTACCAGCCGTGCAACGACGTAATTGCATTTAAGACGCTGATGGGTGATTCATCTTTTAAGCCTCACACCTCGCAGGTACGCCGACTGTACATGTGAGTCACCTCCCTCTATTCCCGATGACCAGTTTTCCGAAGTGACAGACAAGTGTCCCCATTGTGGTGCACCGCCAGACCAGTGTGACGAAAAACACTTGCTGTGGACTTGCCCGGCTACAGCTTCCGCGAGACGACGCTTCCTAAGGAAGGTAGGCCTGCGAAGGGACGTTGCAGGCGACTATCGCAAGTGAACTGATGATAATCGCCTTATCGTGAATTTTTGCCACTTTTTAAGCGAAGCTTGTTTACACTATTTCTTATAAATTGCGTTCCCTTTTTCATTATGCCTAATGGCAAACATCTCGAATAAAAAAAAGGTCGACATAACTTAGCCCGTGTTACAAAGCTGAAACCTTCTTTTTTTTTTCATGCAGTGGCCTTGTGTGTTACAAAAACACTAAAAATATCTATTTCCATTAAATATTTTTGTCCGCCATAAGTGTTCGAAATATTCGCTTCAAAATTATTCCAAGAGAACAACTATTCGCTCCTAACAAAAAAAAAGAGAAATACTCTTGTCAATGGCCTGGTTCTAGCATAACGCACCACGGTCAGCACCTTGCCTCTTTGTACAGGCTAAGCGGTGCATTCGAGAGGGCCCTGCCGTTTACTCCGCCGAAGCACAGGCCTCACACCGCCGCCGAGAGGACCATGCCATTCGCACCGCCGAAGCAGATTGCCTGAAGAACGAGTGGGGAAAATAAACAGTGCTTTGTAAGTGCACATGGAAAGACGTATCTCTCAAATTATTTACCCCATTATATCCCAAAATCAAAACACCTACCTAGCTGCGCTAAAATTTCGCTTTAAGGAGTATTGTAATCATCCTCACGATTTTTTTTGGTATTTAACTTTGTAAGCGTCCCTTAGGATGTTACACTTGCATTTGAAGTTCAAAAATGTGATAGTTATTGAACGGATATCGTGATATCTACGTTGTCCTACCCTGTGAGCTCGTTCAATTTGTCTTGTCTGGATTGCAAGATCTGATAAAAATCCATTGCTGGTTGTTTATGCGTTGTTGGGACTTGGTCAGCGACATCGGAGCCTCCGGCGTGGTGCCGGGCCCGAGTCAAAAGAGATGGGAAGTTGCGGGAAGACGAAGAGCTTTATGCAAAAGGTTACATATTGCGGGTTGTCGACAAGAGAGAGCTGATACATGTAGGCACTCTATAAGTAGAGTAAAAGTTCCCCAGGTCTCTACACACTGTCCCTATGTTTTCACATCACGTTACGTAGCCGTGGATGAGGGTCAGGAAGACCACCCATGGGGCCGAAGGGCAGCTTGACGCGGTTTGTTTATGAGCCACGCGAGCGGCGCGGCTCGTCGGAGGTTGAATCCGAGCTTCCGGGAACAGACCGTGGAGTCGGTCGCGTTCTCTCCGCCGCTGGGAACATGGCCCCGGAGTGACGTTCCGGCCCTGGCGCGAACAAAATGGAGCAGAGCAGCCGGACTGCACTGTGTAAACAAAGTTCTTGTGCGGCCTTCGCTCACTGCCCAGTCTCTCTCTTCCCGGTCGGGATCGCGCAGAAGCCATTAAGCCACGAAACGTACGCTGTAGTGGATTCCCTGTGCGAGAGCTGTTTACTGCCGCCTTGGGCGAAGCACTTAGGGCCATAAGTTGCGTTGAAATCGCTCTCCGGACGCAACAGCACCCCCGCCACCAGACACTGCATCAGGAAGTCGAGCTGCTCGGCGCTGCTCGGCTGACTCGATGCCTTAACTCGAAGCACTTAGCGAGTGGTCGGTTCAGCTATCAGTAGAAGCTGTCATGCTTTCTGTTGATGTCCTCGTCGCCGCACTCAGCGACACTTCCTGTCAGGGATTTGTGTAAACATGGCGCACGCAGCAAGACCGCCATTACCAAGCACACCCAGTCTAGTAAGTACCCCGCGAAAACTACTCGATTCGCCAGATCTTTAAGAAAACAAGTACGTTTCTAATTAATGCGCTACAAAACAAACCAGAGTGTTTGTCAAGTGTAAGAAGCCCAAGGAACAATTTCCACAAGAGTGTCCTCACAATGAGACACTGTCTGATTTATGCAATGCGGCTAAATAAAAGTACAAAATCAATTAGTATACACATCAGGCAAGCTATGGGGACAGCTCATTCTACTAGGAGCTCTGTACAATTCCCAATCTGAGTCTAGCTGTTTCATATTTAAAGCTAGCCTGGTTACGATGCCTTCGAAGTTTCGCACGCCTTCGGACAATTGTGTGTACATTCGTTGGAGCCCAGTAATACCAGCGGCACGCATTAGGACGCTTCTTCGATCACGTAGAGTATGCACCGTTACGAAATCGGAAAAGTTAACCTGTTATAATGGCTTCGGTTATACAGTTACATAACATAGTAGCTAAGCGGCTCAACTCATTTTAGAACGCTGGACTGAGACCGTCAGCATTGGTCTTTATAGCGTCCCTTTCTTATAACGCACTTCAAAGTTGTGCTTCTGAAGGGCTATGCTCCACCTGAGTAAGCGGCAATTCTTTGATGACGTGCTCTGTAGCCACGTTAAGGGGCAGTGGTCCGTCTCCATCGTGAACTTGGACCCGGCAACGTAGCATGCAAGCTTTTGCGCAGCCCAAACGAGGCATGCGCATTCCTTTTCCGATGTGCTGTACACCTCTTCTCTCACGCTCAACTTGCGGCTGATGTAAAGCTGCTCTTGCCCATTCGAGTCTGTCGGTCGCTCTTGCCCATTCGAGTCTGTCTGACAAAGTACAGCTCGCAAGCCTCGGTCGCTGGCGTCGCATTGAATTATGAAAGGCGTTGAAAAATTGGGAGCCATGAGAACTGGCCTTTGACTCAACGCTCGCTTTAAACTCTGGAATGCGGCCTCTTAGTGTTCCATTTAAGTGTTACGGGCTCTGTTTTTCGAAGAGAGTCTGTCAAGAGACTTGCAATCTCGGAATATTGCTGGATGTAATGTTGGTAATAACCAGTCAGGCCAAGAAATGCCCTCATTTCAGTCTTAGTTGTCGGGTGGCGGCAGTCGACCACGGCAGGTATTTTGAGTTCAGACGGCCGGCGTTTACCATGCCGAACAATATGCCCCAGGTAAGTGACTTCGTCACAGCCCAAGTGACATTTCTCCGCTCTCACAGTGAGTCCTGCTTCCCTCAACCTTTCCAACACGATCCACAGGTGATCTCGGTGATCTTCCCAGGTACTGGAAAAGATCGCTACATCATCGAGGTACGGAAGAGCGAACTTCTTTAGTCCATATAGAACGTGGCCCATAAAACGAGAAAATCCGCAAGGAGCATTCTTCAGCCCAAAGCTCAGCATTACTGGCCGAAAAGACCCTAGCGGTGAAATAAAAGCTGCATAGCGACTCGCACGCTCAGTAAGCGGAACTTGCCAGTAAACGCGAACAAGGTCCAAGGTTGAAATGTACGTGGCCTTGGATACTGTCTCCACCCTGTCTTCAATATTCGGTATAGGGTACGTCTGATTGACTGTTACCTAGTTTAAACACCGGTAATCTATGCAGGGCCTCGGATCTTTGCCTGGCACTTCAACTAAAATCAATGGTGAAATGAAGTCGCTCTCAGCCGGGATTATCACACCCAGGTGGCACATCCGGTGAATTTCAGCCTCCATGATTTCCCTTTGTCTCGGAGATACGCGGTAAGGCTTGGAACGGATTGGTTTATCCTCCGTCAGTTTGATGTCATGCTCTATCAGGTTTGTTTTGCCTGGTTTGTATAAGAAGACGAAAGAAAAATCTCAGACTATCTGGCCTAAGTCGCGCTTTTGGGTTTCATTTAAATTTGGTTCTGCATCCATCTTGGCCACCAGCACGCTGCACGCAGTGTCTCCAGTTGTCATACAAGCCATCTCAGCGATTTCCTCTTCTGGTAGGTTAAGTGCTACATTTACCACCCCCTGTTGCTTAATATAAGGCTTCATGAGGTTACTGTGGTACAATTTAGAATGATTTCTTCCAAGTTTCACATCATAATTTGTGTCTGAAAGCTTGGACACCACTTTGGCTGGCCCTTCCCATTGGACATCTAGCTTTGTCTTTTTCGAAGGGCACAGCAACATGACTTCATTACCCTCTTGGAAAGTTCGCCTTCGTGCTGTTCTGTCACAGCGCGCCTTAGCAAATGTCTGCGCCGCTTTAATGTTGCTTTCAACCATTTCACGAATTTTCCCCATCCGCTCCAGCAGTTGTAACACGTATGAAACGACGTTAGGATCCTCTCCTTGGCCCTCCCACGATTCTCGCAACAATCGGAGCGGGCCCCTCAAGTTACGTCCGTAGACGAGCTCGGCCGGACTCAAACCTGTGCTCTCGTGAGGAGCCGACCTCAGGGCAAACAATGCCGCGGGAATGCAACCTTCCCAGTCATGTTGATTTTTGAAACACACAGCCCTTAAAATGCGTTTCAAGAAGGAGTGCTTTCACTCAACCGGGATCGACTGCGGGTGGTGAACAGAGCTGTGGACGACCTTAATTACGCATCTCGTCGTGAGACAGCTAGTGAACATGCTTCCGTTGTCACTTTGGATTTCTGAGGGGAATCCGACGCGCGAGAATATCGTCAATAAGGCATCAGCAATGCAGGTTGAACTTAGCTCTTTCGGGGGGCTTGCTTCCGGGAATTTTGTGGCGACGCATAGCGCGGTCAAAACGTAGCGGCAAACCGACTCCGATACAGGGAGCAGCCCTACGATGTCAGTAACGAGCCGACGGAATGACTCAGTAATTATGGAGACCAATTTCATGGACTCCTTCCACTTGTCAGTGGACTTTCCAATCCTTTGGCACGTGTTGCACGAGCGAATGAACTCCTCAATTTCCTAACATCAGCCGGGCCAGTAGTACTCCTGTACTAACCTCGTTTTCGTTTTTCGCATGCCTAAGTGGCCTGCCCAGGCGGTGCTGTACGCAATGTCGAGAAGCTGCTTACGACACTTCTGCGTCCCCAACAATTGGTCGTGCACTCGTCCTTTAGTGCCACAATATCGGCCGTACATTAGACCCTCTTTTTCATAGAACGAAATGTTCTTTCTGGAGCAGCCTTGCTTGACACTCTCTAGCAGAGTGCTCAGTGAAGCGTCACTTTTATGCTCAGAAACAGGCGTCGCCTTGTCTAGCTTAGCGCGCTGCTTCCAACTGCCGGACGCAGGAGTCAGCCCAGAGCCTGCGTCCGGGTTTTTTTCAGCTAGTACGGCAGCTTCTTCTGTGCTCTCAGTTCTCTTTCTCTCCTGACACTCTGCATCTGAAGCGTGGGGCTGAAAGCCTGTCAAAATAATCCCTGGTTCCGCATCTCTTGCATCTACTGGTGATGCTACTGGATGATGCTACTGATGATCACAGTCCGGCTTTCCTGAGAATTCACGTGCCCTCGAACGGGTTAACGCCATGCACGCTATGTTACCGGAGAATGACTGCCCTCTTTCCTTCAGCATCTGCTCAGATTTGTTAGAAAACAGATAAGGAAAATGGTCAGGTAGGCTAGCGGAAACTGACGTCTCAGTGTACAATTTTCCGAAAATGACTACCTTCGCGAGTGGCAGGCAGACACTCTGTTTTTCTGCCACCTGCCGGATCCATGCGCATTCCCCAGTAAAGTGCTCATGAGAAACGCAAAGCAGATGAGCCACATCCATGGTGGCCGCAGAATATCTGAGAACTCTGAATTTCTTGCCGTTTATTAACAGCTGCTGTATGTACGGTTGCAAAAGCCGCAGGTTTTCGTCAGAGTCCTGAATACTCGCGAAAGCGACTTTCTTTTCGCAGTTTCTAACCAAATGGCCTCGTTCTTTGCAGTTAAAACAAATCACTGCCTTTCGCGCATGAAACGTGCGTGAGTTTTCACCCCGTCACCCCGACAATTCTGCTCATCTCATCTTGGCCCTCCATTAAGCTCTCCCGTACCTGCGGGAGTTCGCTTGCGAAGTTTTTAGAAGGAGGAAATCTCTTTCCTTCGGGCTTGCGGGAAGCAAAGTCTGCTCTGTCACATTTATCTTGTTTTGCGGATTTCGAGCGTAAATTCCTGCGAATGTAGTAATCTTAAGCCAGTTCGGCTGCTTTGTCCAGATTTAGTTCAGTTCTTCTGTCCTGCATCCAGAGCCTAGTGTCCTCCAAAATTCCGCGATAGAATTGCTCCAGGCAAATGCACTCGACCATGTTGTCGTGATCTTCAATGCACCTGCGCTCTTCAGCCATTCTTTCAGGTTAGCTTTAACCTGATAAGCAAATTCTTGGTGGGACTCTGTACCCTTCCTCGCATGTCTAAAGCGCTGCCGAAATGCTTCAGCCGACAGGCGGTATTTCCGCAGCAGTGCCGCTTTCACCTTGTCGTAGTCCTGTGCATCGTTATTGCTAAGGCGTGCGACTACCTCGAGAGCCTCGAATGAAAGTACGGTCAGCAATTTTTATCGCCATTCGTCCTTTTCGTAGCCTAATTTTTCGCATGTGCGTTCAAAGATGACGAGAAAAAGCGATATGTCCTCGCCCACTCTAAATGGCAGCACAAGGTCCTTCATTTTAGACTGTCTACCTGAAGAAACAATGCACCTCGTAGAAATGGGAAGAGCTTCTATCTCGAGTTTCTTCATCTGCAGTTCATTCTCTCTTTGTTCGGCTTCGTTTTTTTCCGTCGAGCTCCTCTATCTGCGCTTTCCGCTCAAGCTCTACATGCCACTCCTTTTTCTCTTCGCGTTCTTTCCTGTCTAGAAATGTCTTCTAAACCTCATCGGCTTGTTCCTCAGTCATCTTTGCCTGCATTAGCTCCAAAATTTACTTTTTGCGTTTTGCTGAGACAACTAAAATACCCAGCTCCTGGAACATTTGAAGAAGGTCTTGCACTTTAAGCTTGTCCTTTCTGACTTCGCACTCTGTGCCGTTTGCCCTCAACTAAATTTTGAACACAGACCCCCCAATTCTTGCCCAGTGGAAAATTTTCAGCAATGATTTAAATGCACCAAACTCAACTAACGACTCTCTGCGCTAGAGAAATCTGGCGAATCGAGAAGCAAACGCGCGGCACTCACCACACCAGGATAGCTGCCGCTTGCTGATCCCACCGAGCTGCCATCCACTGTTGTTGGGACTTGGTCAGCGACATCGTCGCCTCCAGCGGGGTGTCGGGCCCGAGCCAGCAGAAATGCGAAGAGCTTTATACAAAATCGAAGAGCTTTATACAAAAGGTTACATATTGCGGCGTGTCCACAAGAGAGAGCTGATACATGGTGCCGTTCTCTATAAGTAAAGTAATAGTTCACCAGGTCCCCACACATTGTCTCTATGTTTTCACATCACAATACGCAGCCGTGGGTGAGTGTCAAGAGGACCGCCCATAGGGTCGAAGGGCAGCTTGACGCGGGTTTGCTTATGAGCCACGTAAGGAGCGCGGCTCGTCAAAGATTGAATCCGAGCTTCTAGTAACAGACCGTGGAGTCGGCGCATTCTTTCCGCCGCTGGGAAGATGGCCCCGGAGTAACGTCTCGGCCGTGGCGCGAAATAAATGGAGAAGAGCAGCCGGAATGCACGGTGTGAACAAAGTTCTTTTGCGGCCCTCGCTCGCTGCCTAGTCTCTCTTCTCGGTCGGGATCACGCGGCATCCATGAAACGTAGGCTGGAGTGGATTCGATGTGCGATGGCTGTTTACTGCAGCCTTGGGCAAAACACTTAGGACCATAAGTTACGCAGAAATCGCTCTCCGGACCAGCAGCATTCTTTCAATTTTGCAGTGACTCTTCAGTAATACGCCGAAAAACGAGATTGTTCTTCTGCATTCGGTTGTTCAGGTCGGCAACGACGAGATTTGTAGGTTGTGTTTGATGCCACAGAATGTAACTAAGCGTGGAATTCAGTGAGCGTTGTGTTCACACTGCCGATGTCCACACGCAAGTCGTCGACGACATATAGGCGTTCCTGGATTGTTGTGAGCTGTCTTTTTATGTCTGCGATGTTTGTAGAAAGTGCTTTCCGTTTGCTTGACGTCTTGCTCTAGAACTGTCCACTTGACCTAGTTAGTTCTTTAACAATCGACAAAACATGTTCCGCCTTGTACGGACCTGGGTTTGTTTCCGCATCGCCAGGGAAAACTAGCAAGTTAATGCACAAATAAAAACTATAAGAAAACGTCCTCCTGCCTCCAAAAGTAAAACAAGCATGATAACCACAGCCATACAAGTGGCTCTGAATGCGCCTCTGTCTCCCGTAAAAAACTGGCTATGCGGGCCGATACATGCACAGGCCGATACCCACACCAAGTCAGCAACGTGCGAGTGACGTTTGCAGCAAATAGCAGGAATATTAACATCAGCGAAAAACAGGGGGCACGCTCACCCACAAAACATGAGGCCCTGTTAGCATTGAGAACACGGCTCCCGATCTCGGTGGGCGGTTGTCTTCACAGATATTTGTAGACAGCAAAAGGGCGCTATAGCCGCTGAGACAATGTCTCCAACTCAGCGGTTGATACTTGTTCCTTGAGCAGATGTAGGCGTTCGGACAGAAGCACGAGGACGCTGAACTATGGCCGATGACTCGTGTTGTGATGCGTGGTTCATCAGACGCGCGCGTTCATGACCGCGCGTTCCTACGAAGGAGCAGGCAAGTTGCTCGCGCGTTCATGCGAAGGAGCAGACAAGTTTCCAGAGGCGACCGCGGCGTTTATTCCCGCATGTTCGTCGGTGCGTGGCTGGCCGAGAATAGCCCACCCGTAGGTTGCGACGCACGCCTTTTATTCGTTTTCTGGCGCGCCTGTGCATTAGCGACGGCGGCGGCGATAGCCGGACACCACAACCCTCCCCTTTTAAGCATGAAATGCTTTTAGCTCCCGTTGTCGGCAGTGTGGTGACGTCACGCCGAGACCGAGAGCCATCATCCGGGCACTGAAATCCAGTCATCCGGGCACTGAAATCCACTCATCCGGGCACTGAATTCCAGTCATCCGGGCTCTGAAACGAGAACATCCGGGCACCGTACGAGACTTAACGAGATTTAACGAGACTCTCTAAGCCCTCCTACTCGACCGGCATGCAAGCGCCGGTTGGTCTCCAAACGAGACAAAAAATAATTGCTGCCAGTGCCTTCTCAATGTTTGTCAAGATATCAGTGGAGCTGTGGGTTTGATAATGACGGAATTATAATTTCCGATTTCTAATAACGCGTGCAAAAAGCACATAAATGCCACGTTACACTTCGTTCTCATACGTGATCCGGGGGAGAAGCGCTGCGTTCAAAGGGCAAGGCATCGCGCCGAACGGGTGGTGGCGTTCCTCCCTTTCTTTACGGTGCGGTTCGGGTGTCCACCGAGATGGCAGAGAATTATTTATATTTTTTATTTATACACAATACCCCTAAAGGCCCTCGAGAGGGTATTACATAGGGGGGGGGGGCACAAGCAATTGAACAGAATAAAAAACAAAAAACAAAAACCACAAATATAAAACAAACAACAAAAGCACAAATAAGACACTTTGGATGACATAAGTAAGCAAAATAATCAATCAAAAGCACGAATAAGACACTTTGCATGACATATAAGTAAGCAAAAGAATCAAAAGAATGGCAGCGCGGCAAAGAACGAAGATTATTGCAGTATTAAAATCATACAAACAGAACACTAATACAATGAATCTTTTTAGTAAGAAACCCTGCAAAAAATTACTGCGCCATTTCCTTTCCTCAAAAAAACCTTGCGTTCAAATGGCAAGGCATCGCGCTGAACGGGTGGTGGCGTTCCTCCCTGCCTGTACGGTGCGGTTCGGGTGTCCACCGAGATGACATTAGGCCCGTAAACATTTCATGCTTACTCTACTCTCGTTGACGGGAGAGACAGAGATTTTTATATCGGCAAATTTAACAACTCCAGCTTGATATCTGTCCCGTGGTCGACGGTCTCTGGTCGGGTAGCGTCTTGAACCCGCCGTCTGGAACGCTTGCGAAGCGGCAGGACCACTGGTGGTAGGGGCGGAGGATGTCACTGGGTCGACGCTTGGTGGAAATGCCAGGAACTCGTCTCCGTCCAGGTTGGATGCCTCGCCGTCCGGATCCGTGGTCCGCGCGAGCAGCTGGTCCTTGTGATGACGCCAGGTGAAACTGCCTCTGGGTGTGGTAGCACGAACGGTAAAAGACAAAGGGCCGGACTGCCCCACAACAACACCAGGGACCCAGTTTGGTCTGCCTCGATTATTGCGAGCCATCACTTGGTCACCGACTGCTATGTCACGATCACGACGTGGGCGAGCCACGGATTGCTTTATCTGATTATATGCAACTCTTCCTCCCACCGCTGGCTTGACAACATCGAGTCAATTTCGCAGCCGTCGTCCTAGTAGCAAGTTTGCTGGTGACTGAGATGTCGCATGGGGCGAGTTGCGATAGGTAAGCAAAAACTTGTGAAGCCTCAGATGTAATGTGTCCGTTCCGCTAGACTTACGAAGAGCGTTTTTAAGTGTCTGAATAAAACGCTCTGCAAGCCCGTTTGAGCTGGGATGATACGGTGCAGTAAGCACGTGACGACTGCCCAATTCTTTTACAAAAAGCTTGAACTGTTCGGAAGTAAACTGCGGGCCGTTATGAGTGACCATGGTTTCTGGGAAACTAAACCGCGCAAACAGCTCTCTCAGTTTGTCAACTGTAGCGTCCGACGTAGTCGAGCGTATAACAAACACTTCCGGCCACTTGGAATGCGCGTCCACAACTACAAGAAACATTGCGTTCAAAAAGGGGCCAGCAAAATCTATATGTGCGCGCTGCCATGGTGGTGTTAGCCAAGACCAAGGATGCAGGGGCGCTTTGCACGGCTCGGAACGCTGTTCTTGACAACTTACGCAGGCCTTGACCCGATGCTCGAGGTCCGCCTCGATGGACGGCCACCACACGTATCTGCGCGCCAGTTGCTTGCTGAGCACGATGCCTGGGTGCCCCTCGGGGAGTTCGTCCAGCAGCAAGTTGCGCAATTTTGCCGGCATGATCACTTGCATCCCGAACATGATGCAGCCTTGGTGAACTGTGAGCTCGTTGCGTCTGTTAAAAAAAGGCTTCAAATCTTTTTCAGACACAGACGCCGGCCACCCCACGTTTATGAAATCTATCACTCTACAAAGCAAGGGGTCCCGAGCTGTTGTTGGAGCAATGTCCTGGCTTGTCGCCGTCGGGTACTCCGTTGACAATCAGGAACGACGTAAGCCGCTCTTCGTACGAAGCCCAATCGCTGGCGGACTCGTCGAAGGGTTCCAGTTGGCCCAGTCGCCCAGCGAAGTGCGTTACTGCTGCCTCGGCCCCAGTCATGACGACAGTCACCGGCTCCGCACGCTGCAAAAACGATAGTATTCTTCACCGAGTGAACTTCGGAAACACTTGCCTTCCAAAACTGAAGAACGCCGTCTTCTATCCCATCCTCGTCGCCAGTTGTTGTGAGGCGTGGTTCATCAGACACGCGCGTTCATGAGCGCGCGTTCATGCGAAGGAGCAGGCAAGTTTCCAGGCGCGAACGCGGCGTTTATTCCCGCATGTTCGTCGGTGCGTGGCTGGCCGAGAATAACCCACCCGTAGGTTGCGGCGCACGCCTTTTATTCGTTTTCTGGCGCGCCTGCGCGTTAGCGACGGCGGCGGCGATAGCCGGACACCACAACTCGTAATCAGTCAAAGCTTACCAGAAGCCGGTACCAGGACGTCGCTCTTCGAAGCTAACATTCGAATGTAGCGGAAACGGTGTATTGATTACCTAAAATACATGAGCACAACCTATTAGCATCGAGAACAGGGCTTCCATAAGTGAACGCCTACTCTTCCCCGTCGACAGAGATCCTTCGCCGGAGGGCGAGCAACCCTAACTTTGAGTCGGAGCAACCCGAGCCGCCCGCGTGAGGAGAGGATGAGGAGGACGAGCGCTCGCGCGGCGCGTGAAGACAACAGACTCAGCTGTTGGACACGAAAGAAGCAACACAGCCTCTTCTTAACAAGGCAAGAGCCTTCTTGGTTTCTCCATCGATTTGAAAGATCTTTATTACTCCTTGTCCCATCATAACCTGCTCACCATAGTCGAAGATTCCATGCATCATTTTGGTGGTGTGCCATTTCAGAATGAGTCCGGTTTGTCCGTCAGCAGATTTTTATAATTGTTACACTTTTATCTCCGTTCCACCCTCATTAATCGGCAAGCCGCTGCCCACATCTAGAAACAGGGAATATGGATTGGGTTTTGTCTGGCCCCTGTACCTAGCGACCTGCATATGGCATCTTTTGACAGGAGCCTCCAAGAGCGGCTTACCAGCCCACATGTGGTGAGACTCTTTCGTTTTGTGTACGATTTCCTCTTTCTGGTTGAGTGTACGGCGTCGCACTTAGAGCACGTTGCTTCCGGTATTTTAGCGATTGTACAAGAGTGTTTTTCACCGCTACTATTGCATAACGAAATGCCGACTAACAACGAGATCCGCTCTCTTGGTATCTCTTTTGAATTCCTGGCCAACCACGTGTGTTGGAGCTATTCACCTCGTGCTAACAAACCTCTACTCCACTACAGATCTGCACATTCTAAACTCGTAAAACAAGGCATAATTAATTTATGTTTGAAAATGCCCTGTAAAAGTAGTGCCCCAACCTCATCTGTCATCGCATTCACGAACAATTCGCTAGGATCCGGTTTGGTTTGGTTTACGGGGTTTAACGTCCCAAAGCGAGTAAGGATATGAGGGACGCCGAAGTGGAGGGCTCTGGAAATTTCGACCACCTGGGCTTCTTTAACGTGCACTGACAACGCACAGTACACGGGCCTCTAGAATGTCTCCTCGAAAGAAATTCCACCGCTATGAAACAGGCTACCCAGCTGATATCTGTGTTTCTGTCATTGAAGGCATACTGAAGAAGAAGCGCCTGCAAGAGCAGCTACCGTCTGTGCCTTCAGAAAGAAAGAAAGGAAAAATTGTCGTCATTCCCTACATTCATTGCCTGTCCCACAATCTCAAGAAAACTGGGACGAAAGTGAATGTTCGCGTGGTTTTTTTCAGCACCTGAAAAATTAAGCGCACTATCCAAAAAAACTTTGCCCGCCGAAAAACGTCCCCGAAAGCTGTAGTGCACCATAATCACAGAAAAAAGTTCGTAAAATGTACTGAAGGCATTGTTTATGACATCCCGCTCTCCAGTGGGAAGCGGTACGTTGGTCAGTCTGGTCGTTGCTTGAATCATAGGCTTCGTGAACACAAAAAGAACTTGAAAACTTTTACTGGCAGCAATCTAGCTTTGCACTGTAAGGAGTGTGGTTGTGTGCCATTTTTGGATAAATCTTCGATCGTGGCCAGACACCGGGATCGGTTAACTCGTGAAATTATTGAGGCAGCGCTTATTGCTGCCTTGGATGATAAATGTGTCAGCAAGCCGTCTATCTCCCTGTCCAAAAGAGAGCTGGCCTTCTTAAATAAGCTCTGAGTCGTTCGTCCTTCGTTCCTGATTCACCTGGTTTTCATTATTTTTTTCCGGGTGCATGCGCCTGTTTGCCTTGCGGTTCACGTTCGTCTTGGTCGCCTAGGTTTCTGTCAATCGGAAGTTAGCGCCTGCGTTGTGTGCGTCTTCCTCTGTTCCTTGTCCCGTCTTTCGCTACCTCACATGCCATGGATCACAGTTACCGACTCGTCCAAGTTTCAACGCTTGTTAACCAATCGCCCTTTTAACTGACTGACAAATAAAGTCTCTGAACTGTTCTTTTAACAATTTAGAAGTTTAACAGTTAAGAAGTGGGATAGAGTCAACATTCGCCCGAACATACGAAAATAAGCGGGAAGCTCCACTATGACTGTCACCCGCACCGGAGCATCTTCAACGGATATGGCAAACGAAGATCATCAGTAAGTAAACGCTGTCATCAGTAAGCTTTCTCGTGTCACAGGTATCATTAACCGGCATCGTCACTTACTTCTATGCAAAGTTAAACTTCTCCTATATAATTCGCTCTTTATGTCCCAAGTGAACTATGCGCATTTAGTTTGGGGAACAACTACAGGTACCAATAAAAATAAGATTTATGTTTTACAGAAGAAGGCTCTGCGTGCAGTACTTAACGTCGGTTCTCATATAAACACATGCGATTTATTCCACAAGTTCAATGCCATAAAAGTATCTGAAATGTATAATGTTAGGCTAGCTGAAAGATACAAGAAGGACATAACACAAAATATGAATTACTTGCGTGACACGGCACACCTTTCGCTAAATGCACAAGTTTATCCTATCAGACACAGCGAACTGCGGCATAATCCAACCTGCCGCACAATATATGGTACACATAATCTAGCAAACACGTTGCACCGTCTTCTAAATAAGTTTCAAACTGCACAAGTTGATCTTTCACGTGCATGCCGCCAAGTTATACACGATGTATGTGCCACTTTATAGATTCATTGCTTCTTTATCTTTTTCGTTTCCGTATAGTGTTGACCTAATTTGAGCAACCGAATTCCTGTTGTTCGATGACTCGTATTTTTCTGTTTCGTTTTTTTGTTACCATTTTTTGTTGTACACTTCATTCCTAGTCATTTTTCTAATAATACGCAAAACCATTTTTTATAACTATTGTTTGCATTTTGAGATGCTATTTGTTTAAAACATTTATGTTACCTGCTGCCCTGCAATGTAGGGGCCGGGGGGCACGTCAAGCCAAAATTTCTGGCTTTTTTCCCTCGGCCCTCACCATGTGTACATGGGAAATAAATTGAAATTGAAATTGAAATTGAAAGATGGCGGACGACCGAGCAGCGATGGCGGGAACAACGACGCCGACGACTCAAGCCAAGGCGGCTGCGACGACGCGGTGACAAGTGGCAACTTACTTCCGATACCTCAGTCAACGATCACCGTGGCGGAAATCCTACAGGCCAGCGTTCAGGCAGCAGTGAGAGAAGCCATCAACGGAATTGCCTTGCTTCAGACGCAGCAAGCAGCGGCCGCACCAATCATCGGCGCGGGAAAGACAACTCGGTTAATGCCACCGTTTGATTAGGTGTCATCCAGCTCTCCGACAGTAGACGCGTGGATAAGACGCGTGGACGACTTGACACAGGTCTACGTTGGTCCGACCGGCTGACATCTGGCAACGCACTCTCGAGGTTCGAAGGGCCTGCGAAGACATGGTATGACTCCCTGTCGTCCATCAACAAAACATGGCCGGAATGGACAGAACAAATTAAGGGCGCGTTCCCCGCGACAGCTGGATTCCAACGACTCCATAGGGAAATGGAGGAGCGCCGACAAAAGCGCTGTGAGCCCATCGAGTGTTATTATTACGACAAGCTCTCTAAAGCTCGTCGCTGCAACCTCACAGATGAAGCTGGCATTCAATACCTCATCACAGGGCACTATGACCACGAGATAATTAGAGCAGAAAGCGCACGCACATACGAGACGCCGGAAGATCTTCTTCACCACCTAAACGCCTTGAAGAGAAATGGGGAAACACTGGCGGCACAATTTGGAAATCAAGTGGTGCCCCGAACTATTCTCGTTTTCCCGCATATTCCAATGCCCATGGCAATAAAAACGAAGCATCGGCGTCGACTTTGAACCCTACCGACCGCAAGAACCTTCCTCCGAAGGCGAGGAGGAAGCCGCCATGGAATGAAAGAGCCCCTCTGCTTCAACTGCAGCGAGTACGGTCACGTGTCCCTCAATTGCCCGGCACCACCGCGAAAGGAGAGATGCAACGCTTGCGGATGAGTGGGCCACGGAGAAAAAGACTACAGGGCAAAAACGGAGAGAGGAGCGCGCGTCGCTCAAAACATGGTGGGCTTTGACCCCCGAGCCTATGAAGAGGCGAACGAAAAGTACTTTTTAATGGCGAAAGCGAACGGCTGCGACATACAAGCATACATCGATCTCGGTAGCCAATGCCTAACTCTGCGGAAAGAGGACGCCAACCGAATCGGAGTCGCTTGCACGAAATTGACCAAGTCGTTCACCATCGGGGGTTGCGGGTCTGGATATGTGACACCGTGTGGGGAAACGAGCATCACCCTCACGGTCGACCAAGCTACAGCGGACGTTCCCGTGCTGATCGAGCCAGACGCTTCACAGCCCGTACTCCTACTTGTGGGCCAGCCTTTCACAGAGCAACCAGACGTCACGATTGTGAGGCGGAAGAACGCCGTGCGGATTTTTGAGGAGCACAGGAACGAGAACAATAGAGAGGACACGCTTCAGTTCATTGAAATTCTAGAGCTCCCAGAACGCCCTGTGTGCCTTTGGGCAAAGGAAACAACGGTTGTGCCCCCAAAATACGCGGGTTTCGTTACGCTGTATGCCATCAAGAAGGTCGAGAGCACTGCATACCACGTTGTGTCCTCAGTGTTGACGGGACCAAGGAAACAATCGTCCCTATAATGAACATTTTCAATCATGAACTCACCATCAAAGAGAACGAGCGGGGCGCGCGAGCGGAAATTTGCTACCCAGGCAATGCACTGCCACGCGAGGATGAGTCGGACACCAGCTTTGTCCAGCCCTTAATGATACCGAGCGAAGAGATTCAAGCAGGTCCTGGTGTTGCTCCTGAGGAACGTGCAAAGCTCGAACAGCTTATTTTTGATTACCGGGACTGCTTCGCAACCACCGTTTCTGTGATTGGCTGCACAAATCGCGCTGAAATGAGCACTGAGCTAACAGCGCTGGAGCCAGTGATATTTCGTCCGTACCGATTCTCTTACACCGAGCAAGCATACATAAAAGAAATGATTGAAGTAAAGCAAGCTACCATTGTTGTAGAGTCTAAATCGGATTATGCAAGTCCTATCCTACTGCTCCGAAAAAACACAGGAGACCAGCGAATTTGCGGGGAATACCGTGCCCTAAACCGTGCCACAAAAAAAGGTTCGGCATCCGCTGCCTTTAATTGAGGATCAACTCAACGGTCTTCGAGGAAAATGCTTCTTCACGAGCTTAGAGCTTGCGTCAGGCTACTACAAAATTCCTATGACTGAAGAATCGAGACACAGGTGTGCATTCGTTACCCCAGACGGCCATTACGAATTCTTTCTAATGCCATTTGGCCTGACCAACGCACCGGCAGTGTTCCAGATAATGATCAACGCTGTACTGGGTTCCCTACAATACGCCGTGGCTCTCGCTTACATGGATGACATCCTGCTGCCTGCAACGACCGTGGAAGAGGGGCTTGACCACCTGCGGATGCTTTTGGATGTCTTCCGTGGAGCGGGATTAACGCTGCGATTAAGCAAGTGCCGTTTCTTCTTCTAGAAAGTCGACCAGCTTGGCTACGACATTTCTGCCAGAGTAGTGCTACCCGGAAATTTAAAGATCCAGAGCGTCGCGTACTTTCCGGAATCAACAAATGTACCCGAGGTGCGTCAGTTTTTGGGTGTGGTAAGCTATTTTCAAAGATTTGTAAAAGGGTTCGCCTGCATTGCTAAACCACTAACGCGACTGACGTCTATTGACGCAGTATCGAAGTGTACCTCAGAGCACGATGCCGCATTGAATGAACCGAAGATGAGGTTCACTCAAAGGCCAGTTTTGACCCATTTCGCGTTCGACGCAAGAACAGAGGTGCACACGGATGGCAGCAAAGACGGCGTAGGATCAATACTTTTGCAAGAACAAGCAGATGGGCAGCTTCATCCTGTCGTCTACGCAACCCTGCGAAGAACTGACTACGAAGAGTGATACCACTCATACGAACTTGAAGCGATTGCAGTTGTTTGGGCGTTAGAAAAGTTTCGAGTGTACCTAATCGGGATGAATTGCAAAGCGGTCACTGACTGCCATGCTGTACGGGCAACGATGAGCAAGTGTTTGCTTCCTCATACTGGCAGATGGTGGCTGCGACTGCAAGAGTTCCCCTTCGACATGGAATATCGTAAGGGGGCGGCAATGACCCATGTTGGTGCACTAAGCCACTCTGCATACGACCCTCCAGAAGAGACAGACATTGTTCCTGGCCTTCACGTCCTTGCGACATGTATAGCGACAGAAGACGTGCTCACCGTTGCCCAGCTGAATGATCCAAGGGTTCAAGCTTTGAAGGAAAGACTACAAAAGAAGACCTATCCAAAGACGACAGGCGCGTCAGAAACGAGTACCGGCTGCGTAGCGGCATAGTATTCAAGAAGAACCTGGGAACCGACTCGAACCATAGGCTGCTTTGAGTAGTTCGAAATCAGACTCACTGGAGACTCGTCAGAGCATGTCATGATGACATTGGACTTTTTGGAGTGGAGAAAATCTTGATGAACCTTAGGGAAATGCATTGGTTTCCCAGCATGAAGCGTTACGTTAGAAGATACATAGCTTCTTCCGTCGAATGTCTTTTCCACAAGGCGCCATCTAGAAAGAGACCGGGAAAATTTCACAGCATTGACATGGGCAACAAGCCACTTCATTCAATATGCACCGATCATCTAGGCCCGTTTGTAAGAAGCAAGTCCGGAAACACCTACATAGATGTACTCGTCAACTCCTTCACAAAGTTCGTATTGTTGCGTGCAGTCCGCAGCACATCGGCTGCACCAGCGGTGCAGTTTCTACACTATTTGGCAGGAATCTTTGGCCAACCGGCTATAGTGATCACAGACCGTGGAACTGCTTATACGAGTGCCACATTCAAAGCAGCGTGCGAAACTTACAACATCATGCAAGTGAAAAACGCTACTCCCACACCGGGAGCTAACGGGAAAGTCGAAAAATATAATCGCATGATAACCGCGGCAGTGGTAAGCTTGACGAAAGACGGCAAAGACGGCAAAGTCTGGGATTCTGCGTTGCCTCAGGTGATGTGGGGCATAAACAATACGCTCCACAAAGACACTAAAGCTACACTGTTCGGCCTTCTCGTCAACTTCAGGTTACGGGTCATCAAAGGCGACACCGTGGAACACGCCTTTGCCGAGTAATGTGGCCATGAAATTGAAACCAGGCCAGCCGCAGCGGCGGATAATATTCGGAAAGTCCAACGCAAGCAACAGGAGCGGTACAGCAGGAAGCGGGTGGAAGTGCCGACGTACAATGCCGGAGATGTTGTACTTGTTCAGCGAGAACCGTCAGCAAGTGGGGAGTCAATGAAACTGAAAGAAAAATACAAACGACCGTACATCGTCCGAGAAAGGCTTCCCAACGAGCGCTACCGCATCGAGAACGTGCCTCGGGCGCGGCAGAGTCGAAGAACATACAGCAGTGTTGCACCGCTATTATTGCAGCAGTAGTGGAGCAGTATTGCAGTATTGCAGCAGTAGTGCACAAGCTGAAGCTTTAGGACAGGGAAGTCAACGAGACAAGTTCTGAAGAATCGGAACGTGAGGATGATTCCGACCGGGACGGTCGGTGGCACAGGATGGCCGAATGAGAACGCCAGCTCTTACCCGTCGACTGAGATCCTTCGCCGGAGGGCGATCTACCCGAACTTTGAATTAGAGCAACCGGAGCCGCCCGCTTGAGGAGAGAGTGATTTGAAAAGAGGATGAGGAGGTCGAGCGCTCGCGCGCCGCGTGAAGACAACAAACTCAGGTGTTGGACATGAAAGAAGCAACACAGCCTCTTGTTAACCAACCGCCTTTTGTAACGGAAAGACGAATAAACCTATCTGATTTGCTCTTTTACCCTAACACACACGGCAGTATGAGCAGGACCTGTTAGCATCGAGTACACGGCTTTCATACGGCAGCAGAGTACTACACTTTATTATTTATTTTTTTTGCCGAAGTGGCTACAGGGTCCTCAAAGCATGTCATTTCTATGCCGTTAACCACGTTTTCCCATACACCAACTGATCGGAGGTCCTCTAGAGTACACCGCAGCGCGCGGCAGTAGCGTATGCCTTCTCCATATCTGGAACGACATATAAAAAGTGTTGTTGGTGCGAAATAGCATTCTCACATACACATGTTTGTTGCGGACGTTTCTAGCCAAACTCCTTCTTTGCATCGATTTAGGACACCTTTCTGTTCTAGGTAATGCATGAGACGGCAATTTATGTAACATCTTCCAAAAGAATTGATGCCCTTACCGCTACGGTAGACAAAATAGCCGAACGTGCTGACAATCTGACGGCGGAATTCGTCATGTTCAGGGAACGAACCATGGGTTGCTTCCAGCAAATTCTGGAACAACTAGCAAACATAGAAGCCAGGCTTCCCCCTGTTGCCGGCAACACCCTCCCCTCGCTGCAACCGCAGCAGCAGCCTCTATAGGACATCATGGCCCCTCGCCAACAAATTAGAATCTGGCAGTGGAACTGCAGAGGCTTCCAGTCCAAAAGATGGAACCTGCAGGCATACATTCAAAAAAACATAACCACACCGGACGTAATCACGCTGCAGGAGGCAAGCGGCATGGTCAAATTAAATGGCTACGCCGCGTACACCCCGCGAGAAGTGCAAAAAGAGCACAAACCCAAGTCGTTCACGGCCACGCTAGTGCAAAGAAATCTAACGGCAACGCAACACGCACTCTAAAACACAAGCGAGGACTACGTGATGTTAGAAATAATCCCAAACAGAAAAGGGGACAACAGTCTCTTTATTCTGAATATATACAACTCACCGAAAAACCGGGGCACAGGGCTGGCGGACATATTACGTAAAGCCATTAGACTATCTTATAAGAAGGGATTAGTAATCACGGGGGACTTCAACGCCCCGCATCCGGCATGGGGATATCGGACGGCCTCCCCTAAGGGAAACAAACTATGGACAGAAATCCAAAACTTAACGCTCACGCTACTAAACAACCCGCAAGACCCCACGAGGATAGGCAATAGCGTCAGCGTAGACACGTCCCTAGACTTGACGTTAGGCAAAGACCTCGAGGGTGAAAGATGGTCAAACACAGGACACACCTTGGGTAGCGATCACTACATCATAGAGATTGAAACACAAACCAGGCCGATGAAGGGGAAGCTGCGCGAAACGAAGCTGACAGACTGGGACACCCTCCGAAAAGTCCGGGACAGAACCGCTCCGAGGGAGATATCGGATCTAAATCAATGGGTTGAGACACTCAAAAGAGACGTAAACAGTCACACTAGACAGACCCCAACCACCGAACATGACATCACATACTCGAGGCTGGCCCACATGTGGGAAGCCCACGAGAGCCTCTTGAAGAGGTGGAAAAAACAGAAACACAATAGAAGGCTAAAGAAGAGAATATCGACACTCGAAAAACAGATAGAAGACTACACAAACGAGCTTCAGCGTCAACACTGGGGACAAATTTGCGATGAAATGAATGGAAAGCTAGGGTGCTAGAACACGTGGCATCTTCTTCGCCACTTACTAGACCCAGGACAAACAAAGTCGGCGGCACAAGGGCAGCTTAAATGATTGATTCACAAATACCAGGGAACAGCCGCGGACCTAATAGAGGAACTGAACAGCAGGTACCTTAACACAGACAAAGGGGGTTCATCTCCAGCTTACCAAGGAGCAGAGAACACACAGCTAGATGAGGACATCTCGATAGCGGAGGTATAGAGAGCAATGAGTCAACTAAGAACCACGTCGGCAGCGGGGGCAGATGGGGTAACCAACAAAATGCTAAGGAACCTAGATCTAGTCTCGGTCACGGCAGTCACAGATTACCAGATGAGATATGGAAACGAGGTAGTCTACCTTCACAATGGAAACATGCCAAAGTAATCTTTATTCCAAAACCCGGGAAGAAACTTGAAGTGGGCAACCTCAGGCCGATATCGCTAACGTCCTGCCTGGGGAAGCTGATGGAACATGTCATATTAAACAGACTCCAGGAATACGCAGAGGAAAGGGAGGTATTTCCTGAAACGATGCTAGGCTTCAGGAGCAAGTTGTCCACGCAGGACGTCATGCTCCAGCTCAAAGCAGACATCATAGACCCGCCGAACAAAGGGGGCGCCAAAACTATACTGGGCCTAGACCTACATAAAGCCTTCGATAACGTCAAACACGAGGTCATACTAACTAATCTGGCGGAGATTGCCCCTGCAAATCGGACCTACGATTACGTAAGGGACTTTCTAAACGGCAGAACCGCAGAAATAAATCTAGGAGACATCCAGTCAGAAACTATTAAGCTGGGAGACAAGGGAACTCCGCAGGGCTCAGTGCTCTCTACTTTCTTATTCAACCTGGCGTTGAAGAACCTACCGCCGCTATTGAAGACTGTCGAAGGTATAAACCATACGCTATATGCGGATGACATAACAATATGGACGCATACAGGAAACGATGGTGAAATAGAACAAAATCTCCAACACGCGATCGATATTGTCCAGGATTACGCGGAATGGGCAGGATTAAAATGCTCGCCAAGCAAATCCGAACTTCTGGTGATCCGGGGGGCTAGGAAACGCGATACCAACGCAGGAAACATTCACGTACTGGTAAATGAGACTCCGGTAGCCAGAGTTGACAAAATCAGGGTCCTAGGACTTATAATACAGGACAATAGAAAGAACACAGAGACAATAAACAGGCTTAAGTCCACAATTAACATGACAACCAGGCTCATAAGGCGAATAGCTAACAAAAGACGGGGAGTCAAAGAGAAAGATCTCTGCCGAATGGTTCAGGCTTTCGTGATAAGGAGAATAGTTTACGCCGTTCCCTACCTCAAGCTAGGGCTGGCGGAACAGAACAAAATAGATGGGATCATAAGGCAGGCATATAAAGCAGCATTGGGGCTGCCCCACTGCACTCCTACGGAAAGACTTCTTAAACTGGGGATCTACAACACCACCACGGAACTATGCGAGGCACATATATTTGCGCAATTAAGGAGGCTTGCGATCTCACCCCCGGGCAGAAAGATACTGAGCAACCTAGGATTACATGATAGAATTCTGGAAAGAAACGCGCAGGCAAAATTACAGACCAAAGTTAGAAAACTACTCACTATTAAACCACTTCCAAAAAACATGCACCCTGCTTTTCACGAAGGCAGAAGGAGAGCCAGAGCAAAGGCCCTTGAAGCCAAGCTCGAAGGCTCGGAATACACAACCTATGTAGACGCGGCGGAATACGAAGGAGGCGACTCCTTTGTGGTCGTGGCCGTGAAAGACTCGGGTGAAACATTAACGGCCGGTTCGTGTATCGACGTCATGGTACACCGAATGCCAGGGGGAAAAGAGCGCAGCTTTATTTGAGCAACGCGTATTTATACAAATGGCTTGGACAGCAGCGTATCGGCTGTTGCGTATCAGTTGTACATTTCGAGGCCGCACTGCGCATGCTGTCCCTCACGCATACGATACATCTTCCTTCTTTTTGGAAAGAAAACTAAAAACAACAACAAAGCAAAGTTGCAAGCACAACATGGGCTCAGTGCACAAAAGAATAACTTAAGACATTTGCTGAAAGTCTCTCCCGTATTCCAAGCGTCGCGGGGGTGCACGTTGTCTCTGCGATCGTCTTAACCCAGGAGCGCTTGACACTGCATCACCATCAGATGTCACTGGTCGCGGCTGCTGCTGCGGCGTTCTGTCCTCAATGGTGTCATCGCCGTCGTCGTCAAGTTCACTCAGAAATGTTTCTTTCGTAGACATGAGATGTTTTCGATTGCGACGCAGAAGTCTGCCGTCTTCTGTTAGAACATTGTAGGACCTTGGTTCAGCGCAGCGCTGCACGACCTTTGCTTTTTTGTCCCAGACAACTTTCTTCACGCGCACAACGTCACCTTGTCTCAGGGGTGGTAGGGGTTGCCGGTCTCTCTTACTCTGGCGATGCTTGGCAATATGCAAACTGGGACCTTCTTGAGTGTCTGGTAGCGTTGTTCGTAGCTTTCTGGCCTGAAGAATCTCTGCGGGTGCCGCAGAACCTTGCAGTGCGGTTGTCCTGTAAGCGAGCAAACCAAGCCAGAAATCTTGATTGGCTTCAGCAGTTTTCTTTAATATTCGCTTCACCACCTGTACCCCCTTTTCTGCCAGGCCATTCGACTGTGGGTATCTAGGGCTAGAAGTAATGTGCTGGAAATCATATTCTCTTGCAAATGCAGCGAACTGGTAGCTTGAAAAAGGGGGTCCGTTGTCTGAGCATACCTCCATTGGTATGCCATATCTAGCGAAGATAGCGCTTGTTGCTTGAATGACAGTCCTGGCCGATGTATCCTGAAGTAATTCCACCTCCGGAAAGTTTGAGAGCGCATCGTAAACACAAAGATAAGGTCTACCCCCATAGTAAAAAATGTCGATTCCTACTCGGTACCACGCTTGCGTGGGCACTGAGCGCATCTGCAGCGGCTCACGCGGCTGGCTGTATGCATATTTCCGGCAGACTGCGCATTTCTGGACAAAGGCTTCAATGTCACTATTCATGCCTGGCCAGAATATCGCTTCCCGGGCTCTGGATTTGCATTTTCTTATACCCAAGTGGCCTTGGTGAATTTTTTCCAGAATTTCGTGCTTCATGCTAGTGGGAATCACCACTTTGGAACCCTTTAACAAAACGCCCTGAACTTGCGAGAGCTCGCCAGTAAATGGCTTCAGCTGGCCTTCAACCGGTGCACCTTCTCTCAGACTTTTGAGTACACTGCACAGATATTCATCTTTGTTTGTCTCGGCGACCAGTCGAGTTAAAGTTCTATGGCTCACGCGAGACGAAACTACACTCACGGCGTGTACTTCTGCATCTTGGCTGTCGATGTCGGTCTTGTCACAGTTGAGTGAAGCCCGGGACAGCATATCGGCCAGGAAGAGGTGCTTTCCTGGAACAAACACAATCTTGATATCGTAACGAAGCAGTCGCAGAAAGAAGCGTTGCAGCCTTGGCGGCATGTCACCAATCGCTTTTTGAGATATCGCTATCAAAGGTCGATGATCGGTTTCCACGATAATGTGACGACCGTATGTGAAATGATTGAATCTTTCACAACCGTACACAATCGCCATGGCTTCTTTTTCTATCTGCGAGTATCGCTGCTGGGTTTCCGTCAGAGCTTTAGACGCGTATGCGACCGGCTTCCACTCATTATCGTGAAGCTGTAATAATGCAGCACCTAAGCCGTTTTGCGATGCATCGCATGAAATTTTAGTTTCTTTTGCAGGGTCGAAAAGCGATAGGAGTGGTTGTTTACTCATGCTGTCGCAAAGCTGGTTCCACTCTTTGGCGTGGTTCGCCGTCCATTCAAACACAGTTCCCTGCTTTAGCAAACCTCGTAGTAGTGCTGTCCTGCGCGCCAACGATGGCAGAAATTTGCTGAAGTAGTTTGCTACGCCGAGCATTCTTTGCACTGCTTGTTTGTCCTTCGGCTCAGGCATTTGCGTCATGCATTGTATCAATGAGTGGCTAGGTCTTACTCCCTCACTGCTGATTGTGTCACCTAGGAATTCTATTTCTGTCACGCCAACTGTGCATTTGGTCGGGTTGAAAGTCAAGCCAGCTCGTTCTGCCGCTTCTAACGCTAGTCTCAGCCGGTGATCGTGCTCTTTCATCGATTTGCCCCAGACTAATACGTCGTCAACGTACACTCTAACACCTTGTAGTCCATCGAAGATTTCATTCAGAATCTTTTGGAAAACCTCTGAAGCAGATGAAATCCCAAAAGGTAACCTAAGAAAATGGTACCGCCCGAAAGGCGTTGCAAATGTGCACAGTTTTGACGTTTCCTCGTCCAGGGGTATCTGGTGGAACCCGGCGTTCGCATCGAGGCGCGAAAAAACAGTTGCCCCGGTCAGCTCCGCCTCTATGTCTTCTCGCGTTGGCATCTGGTAATGTTCTCTTTTAATACATTCATTAATCTTCCTGGGGTCCATGCATACCCGAAGTTTTCCATCCTTTTTTCGTACTATCACAAGAGGGCTTACCCAGTCAGTGGGCTCCGACACCTTGGAAATGATTCCACCCTGTTCCATGCGTTACAGCTCTTCCCGTAGTGGCTCCCGCAAGGCTAGTGGCACTCGTCGCGCTGGCTGCACTACCGGCACGGCGTCATCGCGGAGTACCATATGGTATCGACGCTCAACGCAACCTGTGCCGCTGAACAGATGACGGAATTCGTCCACCACTGTTTGTGTTGTATCTTGAGACACGGCGTGCACTTGCCGCGAAAGGAGTCTAAGGCGTTCGCAGGCTTGAAGGCCTAGTATCGCTTGCCCTTTGCGCACAATGAAAAACTGTAGAACGGCGTTGTGACCATTAAGCTTCACTTCCGCAGTGATCGTGCCAAAGTGTTGAATTTCGCTTCCGCCGAAGGACCGCAATGTCGCGCAACTGGGCTTCAGCGGTGGCTTTGGCAGCATCTTGTTTAGGACACTGAGGGGAAGAATATTGGCTTGTGAACCGGTGTCAACTTTCATGGACACCGACAAGTTGCCAACTTGTGCTTGAGCAAGCCAATCGCGCTCACGAACAGTGTTTCTGACAGCCACGTTGAGTACATCGAACTCTTCCTCGGAACCAGTGAGCTCACTTATTTGCTGCTTTGCTTTACAGCAGACCGCAAAGTGGTTTTTCCGCTGGCATTTATAACAAGTACGACCAAAAGCAGGGCAGCTTCGCGGTGCGTGCGTTCGTGCGCAGCTTTGGCAGATATAGGCGTGCTGCCTTTTACGATGGGTAGAGCTCGTTTTCTGGACTGGGTCGACCTGATCATGGTCTCGTTCCCATATTTCCTGATGCGCCGCGGCTGCTTCGGCAGCCTTGCAGATCTGTTCTGCTTTCTGGAGGGTGAGCTTGTTATCTCTCAATAACTTCTCGCGTATCTTGTCGTCAGTTATACCAAAAACAATTTGGTCTCTGATCACTGAATCGAGTGACCCGGCAAAGTTACAAAGTCGTGCTTGAGTCTTCAAATCCCTCAAAAAGTGCTCGAATGGCTCGCCGGGTTCCTGCACTCGCCTCCTGAATAAGTAGCGCTCATATACTTCATTGCTCTGGGCTGCGCAATACTCGTCAAACTTTTTGATTACCGTCGCGTAGTCACTGCTGCTTTCATCTTCCAAAAAAGTGAAGGTGTTAAATACCTCAATTGCTTCTTCACCTGCGGTAGTCAGCAGTAGCGCTGTTTTCGTTGGCTCTGGTCGAGGCTTTGCTGTTTCTGTCGCCGTCAGGAAAAGCTGGAACTTCTGCTTGAACAGCTGCCAATTCTTTGCGATGTCCCCTTTCAGGTGAAGTGCGTCCGGTGGCCTTAAGAAATCCATTTCGTGGCTTATTCCTTCGGTCTGCTCGTCGGCGTTAGCCACTTCTGACACCATGTATCGACGTCATGGTACACCGAATGCCAGGGGGAAAAGAGCGCAGCTTTATTTGAGCAACGCGTATTTATACAAATGGCTTGGACAGCAGCGTATCGGCTGTTGCGTATCAGTTGTACATTTCGAGGCCGCACTGCGCATGCTGTCCCTCACGCATACGATACAGTTCGGTCAAAACAAAAAACTCAGGGACAGCAGAGGAGGCGGCTATTGCCATGGCAATGGCCAGCACCAAAGCAGTCACCGTAATTAGTGACTCCAAGGTGGCTATCAACAGTTTTGCGCGGGGTATGATCTCCCAGGAGGCAGAACGAATCCTAAGAGATAAAGACTGGGACCAAAGAGAGGTGGAACTAATATGGGTGCCGGCACACTCGGGGAACAGGGGAAACGAGTTGGCTCACAGTATAGATCGAGGTTATGTCAGCCGAGCAGTGAGCCGGGTTGAGTCCCCAAATTTCACGAGAGATGCATTCATATCATTTCACGAATACGCCAATCAGTTTAAACTGGAAAGGAGGATCTATCCGCCACCAGACAAAAATCTCGACAAAAGCCAGGAGGTAACGTGGCGTCGGCTCCAGACGCGAGCCTTCTTTAGCCCGTCGAGACTAGCACACATGTATCCAACACAATACAATGCTACTTGCAAACAATGCGGCGAGATAGCCGGATATGACCACATTTTATGGAGCTGCAAAAAGGCGCCGCCACCGGCGGACCTACTGCCAGTCCCCTCTCTAGAGCGGTGGGAGGCTATACTGGCCAGCTCAGACCCGTTGACGCAAGTCCGGGCCACTGAGTGGGCTCACAAGGTCGCCAAGAGCCATGGGCTCGAAGCCACCTAGTATAATGCCCACTAGGGCTCAGTGCTGACAATAAACGTTTTCCAATCCAAATCCAAAAGAGTTGAACTGAAGCTTCTAAGGGCGATTAGCCAAGAGGTAAACGAAAATGCCCCGTTCGTCCCCGGTTTCAATGCTGGCATAACGGCTGCCGCAGCAGCGTCCTTATGCCACATCAAACTTGACTCAGGCCCAAGTCTATGCGCTGCAGCAGTGACAGAAATATTAGCCGCAGCGACATTTTTGCGCTCTGGGGAAGCTGCGCGTGGGGAAGCTCTGAAGACGAAGACGAAGCAGCACGAGACAGGCGCACGGCAGCCTTCTTCGAACCGCTGATCTGCAGCTGGTCACGACCGAAAGCGGCCAACTGGGTGCCCGCCAGCCCTAACTGGAGTCCTTCCCTCGTTACATCGACGTGACGCCCAACACGTTGCGCAACCACGACCTGCGTGGGTAGGAAGCGATAGACCGTGCGACATCGCCAAGGAGGGAGCCGCAGACCGTCGAAGAGGATGCCCTTCCCTCTTGGTCGTCCGCCCACGGAAGAAGACCAGAGTAAACCATTCCTTCAGAGCCTGGGGAGCAAACTGAGTGCCGATGGAACCCGGGCTGTGAGTCGGCGCGAGCGGAAAAATGAGCACTCCTCGTCGCCGTCAGGCGCGTCACGGTCCGGGCTTGCCACGCCAAAGAGCGAGCAGCAGGCTTCTGGAACGCCGCGACGGCCCCTGAAGACAAGCCGTTCCAAGACAGAGGAAGCGACGGGACCCACACACTCGATCAGCCCCCGCATATCGCCAGCTTTCGAGGTCTCTAGGGAGGGCCTCACGCAAGGCCAGTGTGTCAACGAGAGGTGAGGAACGGGGCAGAGCTATGCCTCCACCAATTACTACCCAATAGCGCCAAGGTGCAGGTGCTGGTGTGCACGGCCTAATCGCAGGTCGCGCAAACACTGGATTGGCGCTTTCGATTTCGCTTAGTCTCGTCTTGCAAGGGAGCAGAACCCACCACTGAGACCATTATGGTGCGGATGTACTCCGCACGCCTGAGTGTGTGTAAACTACCCTCTCTACAGCCTTGTGTTACCCACCCCGCGGTTATTATGGATGCATAATTTTGTATCGTGCACTGCCACCCAACCCGACAAATAGTGGCTTAAAGTTAGGAGTGCCTTTGTCCATTGCGTATTGTGTTCCTGTCCGAGAGATAATTTCTCGCAATTAGAGGAGCTCCGAGATGATTTTTCGGACTTTAGTAAGTAATGACGTCACCGCAAAATAATTTTCTATAAGCGCGCATTAAGAGCAAAGTTCAACGCACACCTCTCAGCGTTTGCGGCTTCTTTCACCTCATTCTAAGCTCTACTACCTTGAAGTACTTCTTCGAAAACGAGGCCTCCACTGCCAAGGAGGTTTCCTGGAAGGCATTGCTCATGGCTACCCGCTATCTTGAGGGGTCATGTCGGTGGTAGTGCGGGCTATCGTGAGCTCGTACGCCATGCACGCGGTTTCTCTACGATCGAAGGAGGAGGCGAAGAAGGTAGAAGAGGAAACGGTGAAAGCGTTGATAAAGGACGGTGAAAAAAAATGGCGACAGTTAATTTACTACTGTAATAAGACTGTAATTAGACCGAGGTGCCAATGGCGACGTTCCTCGCCTTTCTAATGTATTCTCGCGTAAGCTGTTTCTTCAGTTATGCTAGCTGAAGATGAATCGTTTGAGCAGTAACTGCTCAACTATTGCTCAGCACCGTTCGTAGAGGAGACACGATGCGCAACAGCTGCGTCACATCGGGAGTAGCTTTGCGCCAATTGTCGCCCCTTTCCATGCGCAATTACTCGTGTTGAATAGGAATTTAAGAGAAATATGTATGAGTACGGATGTGCTACAAGATATGTACCAAATGAAGTTGTCGAACAGCATAGCTGGCTTAAAATTTATAATAAAAGCATGTCGGCTATCCACAGAAGTTGAAAAACTTACCAATTTTGTTAATTAGGATTTTGTCGACGACAGCAGCTCCCACACTCTGTGCCGTCTGACTGTGTTTCCGACTTGCGAAAACAAATTTCGCTTGCTGCCGATCGCGTGATTTTGAAAACTCCTGAAGCCATAAGATGAACACTCTAATGACCACAGGAAGTGCTCAAAACAGCTAAATACTTCAAGTGAAGCCCAGTTAAATAACTGCGAATACGGCTTGAGTGCAGTGCATTTGGCACGTGCTGTGAGCAGATAGCCTTTAGCAGCTCACTGATATCCTCAAGTAGACAGGATATAGCAGTTGTCCTGCCAAATGGAGCCAAAACTTGGAGCCCGACTAAGGGTCTTGAAATAAATTGCGTACTCGAGATATAGAGAGGAAAATCACAGCGGTAGTATTACCAGACAAGAAGAGAGCAAGAAGCATAGGCAGCAAATGTTATCGTAGCTCATATCAAGAAACAAGAATGAACATCTGTGGAGCAGGTAACGCAGAAAGGAGATATCTGGTAGCCTGCTAGTGCATCCACATTATTACTAGTTTGAAAAACACAAAAGGGAAGGCAAAAATGCACAGGAGATCACATGATGGGATTCGAAAAATGTGCTTTGGCAGTTATTGACGACTCCAGATTCTTTCTTGCCGCCCAGAAACATGTCGATCAAAAGAAACGCGAACAGCTGAGCGCGTTCATGCTGCGCTGTTCGCATGCCCTTTAATCGAGACAGCACATTTCGCTTTTACTTTGATCGTGTTGCCAACGCATTTTTTAATTTGAGCTCACCGTCGCTATTTCGCCAGGCTTGTGCGCCGCACTTTTATTCAGTGAGGAGTTGGGCGCAGGGTGAATGTAGGTGGAGGACTTTTCGAAGGTTGAGTAAGGTGGGTGGTGGGAGAAGCTTCTATAGTGTGCAGGTAGAGGTGAGTGGTGCTTTGGGTGCTGCCTGGTTTTCCGGTACATGGAGGCGTTTTGAAGAGCAAGTTGAATGGGTGGTGGTGGGCGGAGCTTTCAGTAGGATGTGTTGGGTATAGGTTCGTAGATTAGATATGCATATTTACCGGTGGGTACATCTCAGCGCATCCACCGGAGGGTGTTTCTGGAAGAAGACCTCACACACAGAAACTACACACACCCGTACACTCGCACCACGGATTTTTGAAGAACGAGGACTGTAAAACGAGCGCAGTAAAAGGTTTTCACTTTATGGAGCGCTAGCCCTATCTTCTTTGTGAGAACCTTTTTCATTGTCTGTTGTGTTTTCGCGTGTAACCATGTAGGGGTTATTTACCGAGCACCAACTACCAGAACTTTCCTTTCATTATGGTAACGGAGTGGATTACAAAGTAGGTGGAAAACGCAGCAGGGTGATTCAAGTGAATGGCCACAGCTGGCTTTCGACTGAACTCGTTAGACATACGCTGGAGAGGACTTTTTCCTGCAGCAGTGGACGTAGTAGAGCTGATGATGACAGACCATTCCGAGCAGAGATATCATAGACACTTGCTCAAGAAGTCTGATTCAGCCTTATAGAGGAAGAGAGAGGCAGCTATGCGTGCCAAGCCCGAATCAATCATGAGCTGAGGCATGGCTGATAGTTGCCCCTTTTCAAACTTAGAACTTTTTCAGGGGAGGCCGCGTGTGTTCAATTACAATTCTACTCGCGGCCATTTCTTCGTCACAGCATGGGATGTACCTAAAGAGGCATTCGTGTCAAGCACTAGCCATGCACTTCTATTCTCATTTTCGAGGATGTTGAGTAGTCGTTAATTGAAGTAACACCCGCCACGCCAGTATCACCAGGAAAAAGGAATGGCCTAGGCACCATTGCGATAGGACATAAGTTCTTCGTGCTGTCTTTGGCTGTTCATACCAAGAAAATTCTTGTCGCTGCCTAAAACGTGGGAACCTTCACACAGTCTGCGGGACAGACCTATTACTGGTGTGTCCGCCGCATGTTTACTCTCTCGCGGGCGCGATGAGAGGTCTTCCACTATACCCGGGTACACATACCTATAGGAAATATGGACAAACGCTTCTAGTTTTCCCGGTTGCTATCAAGTGCCGCGTGGCGCTTAGCCCACAAACCGCCGCGAGAATTACGAATTTTCATTCCATAGGAATATGAACGACGTGAGAGTAGGAAGCGTTTTACAGGGCAGGCTTTGCAGCGAGGAGAAAGTGTGTGCCATGATAATCAGCACCTCGGGGCTCTCCGGTTTGCTCAAAATTGCGCGTTTAAAATTCCCCCTTCAGTTAAGTGGCGCCCACTACTGCTTGGCAGCACATGACCTTGGCTACTGATGTCCCGGAAAGCTGGATATGATACCCTGGTGCTACGCAGCAGACGCTAGCTAGGAGTGCGAGGCATGACGGCTTTGTTAAGTTTGCTGTTTTCTGGCAGTCACAAGCCAATTCACATCTTCGCATCTATTCCCTTTGCTCAGTGGTTACGACATTTGGTCACTTAGGCGGCTGGAGATGAGCTGCTCGGATCGCGGGGATGGGTGCCGCGATTAAGTTCAGCAGCCTAAAAGCATAACCATTTTGACCAGGTAGTGTTAAGGCTCCCGCTGAGCACAAATTCCGGCGCCGTTGTCGTCGGCGTTGTGTGCGAAATATCCCCGAAGAAGCAACCTAGGTGCAGCAATCTAGAAACAACGGACAACAGATCAGCAACCTAGCAGGCCTGCAACCGTGGCAAGAGGCAGTTCAGTTAATGACTGGTCGCGAGAGGTTGCCCTGGAACAGCAACCACGGTCTCATAAGCCCAGCCTGTGGCAGCACCTGTCATGGCAGGACAGTGGCGCATCGCTTAACCGCTGTACCACTGCGCCAGGAGTGGTATGAGAACTCCCAGCGTATAAAAATGACCAATTCCCCATATAAGGGCATTAAACCATATAGTCAATCACATCATACCCTTAAGGCAGAGCTTAAGTGTCTCCTCCGATTCTGATTTCTTTCGAGGTGTCGTGTTCCTCATATTGCGCCTAAGCAGTTAAGGCTGTCATGGTTCAAACGCAAGGTTAAATATGTGCGCTTTTTGGAAAAGAACTGATATTTTTTCAGAATTGTATGCCTTTTTTGCAACCTTTGCTAATTTCAAGAACTTGTAAAAGCTGAGGATTAGTCTACGCATCCATGTTCTTGTTGGAGGAAGCTAAAATCGAAATTTAATCTATATTTGAAGCTCTCTTTACATCCACTCTCACAGCCTAGCACGCGTGAAACTCCGAGGCATTAAACCCGACATAAAACCTGGGAGCTCACGCGGCATACCTGTTCGTACTGCCACACGCAGTTTCCTGTAGTAATCATTGACCACTGGGCTTTGTGCGACGCGCTTCCAGGGAAGCGAGCGCCGATCACCCTCGACTTCACGACGAGCACAGGACAAGGACCGAGCCGACCCACTGGGGGGCCGAGTACAGCGAACCAGCCGGCAGCATTCGGCGACCGCCCAGCGCACTGAGCCTCGCCGAGAGGAGGGCGCTGGAAGGACCCTCGCTCAGCCCGGCCTGTGCACCCGTTGTCTTCCGAGGCGAGCGCAAGGAGGTATGCGCCTTCGCGTGTTCTTCTGTGTGTGAAGCATTGTGAAACGGCGTTTGCGTGGCTGGCGACAGAATGTCTCAGCGCCTCATGCAAGCGACGGGCTTCTTTGGAGGTGCCTGCTTACACAAGGCTGACCATTGGCAAGATGACAGTGCAGAGGCGCCCACATAATTTTCGAAAAGAATGAAACGTAACAGAACGAAATTGTTCGTAGATAAAATTGCGGACTATGATCTTTCATTGCAGTAAGAAGCTCGTAGATCTATTCCCTACTATCTCGCCTAGGATATACAAATAATAACTCTCAAGGAAAAGCGAGGAGGAGCGGCGGCATTGCGATTCATTACGGCATCCAAAAGTGGCCAGGGGTAGATTCAGTCACCGCATTATGGGCTTGCGTCCCTAGACGTCTCACATGTTCGGGTACGCTTACAAGTATAATATCCCATCACTCCTTGTCTCTTGATCTGACGACAACCCAGCCAAGGGCTCCTAACTTGAAGTGAACATATCTTCGTTTATCTAGACCAAACTAGTTGTTATTATTGTTCAGTGCGCTGAGAGAACGCTACGGAAGTCCCCATACAAACCGCATTATCCAGGTTATTTCGCACAGGGAAGTGCTAGTTGCCAAACATCTAAGAGGCCTGCTGAAAGATTACTCAATGCAAATCATTACTCCCTCGAGACAGGCAATTATCTTTGTACTTATATTTTAATCTTGTTTCGATCGTAAGCGACAGCGCTGTGAATTTCCACTTCATTCTGTTGACGGCCATTAACGCGTTAGTTTTGGTAGTGAAATGCTTCCTGATGGACGAATGGTAGCAGTTCAACTCTAATAAGATTGGATGGTTAGTGAACGATGGAAATATTCATGCCTGGCAGCGTTGCTTACGAACTTTTAGATGTTCATATGATACCCAAGTCCTAGCTCCTTGTTCACGCCAATGATCGGCTGAAGTGACAGGTGCCGCTAGGTGAACTATAGTCAGCGGATTTGTCTTTAAGAGGTTCTGTTCCTGTGGGTTGGTTAGTGCTCCATGTCGCGCGTGACTTCTGTGTCCAGGTAGGTCAGAGAGCTTTTAATGGCCTTTGTGTCTCTCATTTAGCTGCCAGCCATCCCAGTGTGCCTCCGAAGAGAACGGTGCTTTTGGAAGTTGGAGGACGATCGCAGCGAGACGTCTTGCTTCAAGAATTTTTCTTACTTGGTTTTCGGCCCTTGTTAGTTCTTCGTCTTCTTGAGGTCAGGCTGACTTCTATATTTTAAAGCGTTAGCCTTAAAGTCCTCATTCCGCAGAAAATCTGGCGTAAGAGTTGTGGGTGTCGTGAGCGATAAATAGGGTGGTGTAGGGTGGCCCCGGCAGCCATTCCAAGAGAAGCAACCTATATGATCAACCTAGGTTACGTGACCCTGTGGGGTCATTGTTACGTACCCACCTGATTGAGAGGAAACTTACCACCCTGGCAGGTGGAAATTCAATTAATGCTTGATCGCGAGAGGTTCCTCGGGAAGAGCAACATGGGTCGCACAGTCGCCACCGGTGGCAGCACCTACCATCGCAGGGCAGTGAGGCATCCTTCAAACAGAGCACCATTGCCCAAGGAGTGGTGTGAGGAGTCCCAGGGACCTATGAATGTAAAGTTGAGGATCAACATATTCCCATATATGTGCATTAACTCTGTGACACTATTGTGTCGTACCCTTAAGGCGGAGCTTAAGTGTTCCTTCCAACTTTTCTGTACTGCTAATGTGACCCTAAAGCTGACAGTCTGTATTATATTGATGCACATACAATCTATAATTCATAGTTTCCCTTCTGTCCAAGTTATGTGGAACGTCACTTAAGCTGAATGGGGTATACTACCTTCACATAAGAACTGACGTTCTTGCACAGACGTGTTCTTGCACAGTTGCACAGGCGTGTTTGGGTGATTCGCTCGTATTGCTTGCCTAAGCAGGAGGTGAGTGATATGGGCCTCAGAGCAGAGAGGGAGTGTGCCTTGCTGGGTTTGGGGATGAGTATCACTTCTGCGTGTTTCTACTGAGGGGGTATTTTGCCTTTGCTCCCCAGTTCACCATTGATGTATTGGGTAAGTTCTTGAAGAGAATTATAAAAGAGATTGTGTAACAATCCGTTCGTGATTTTCTCGGCACCTGGGGCACTAAGCAGCTGCGAGTGCCGGCAGCTGCAAAGAACGCTTCAGAAGTTTTTGGCGCGACGAGTTCCGGATTTTCAATAAAACTTCGGGTTGTCCTAGTTGGTATATAATGCTGTGAAGGCGAAGTTTGCGCAAACATGGGACGAACCACAAAAAAAGAGACACAGAGATGCACACAGGCGCCTGTGTGTGTCTCTGTGTCTCTTCTTTGTGGTTCGCCCCATGTTTGCGCAACCTTCAACTTCACAGCAACGAGTTCCGGATTGCTGTGGCTGGTGTAAGTGGCAGTTGATGTAAGTGGGTGTCGAGCGCCGAAATATTGGGGGCGGAGGATATCCATTTCTTGGTCAGTGGCGGTGAATTTATAGGCTGCTGCTTGCAAGGGTCTCTTGGTAGACGCCTTTGTTGCTTCAGGGTGTAGAAGGCTGCGCAGTATGACCCATGTTTTGGGAGCACTCAGAGTGCCAAGGGGGTAGTCGCAAATTGATGCCAGTTTTGGGTGGAGAGTTGCGTTGTGCCGTCCTGGACTTGCAAGGTAAGCTGCACTATGCACTTTTTGAAGGCGCGATCATGTCGTTGTCGGCGTCGTCTCCTCAGCAGGCTATGACGGATCTTCCAAAAGTAAGGATATGAAGGTCGACTGCGGGGTTGCCAACGATCTGTTGGAGGGCTTGCGTGTGCTATCGATGGGTGCCACAAAGGGTCTGGGTCCGTGCTGCGATATTAGTAATAGAGCTGTAATCTGGAGCCCGGCTCTGTAGGTTTCCCAAATGGCGATCTTGATGCTACCGGGGGGAATCCGGTGCTGTGGGGACAGTACGCTGATTGAGAGTATGTAGTGATCACTTGTTTCCCCTAGGTTAGTCCTGGTAGGGCGGGGGACATTCTTAGTGAAAGTGATCCGGAGGAGTGTCACGGAAGACACTGTTGCCTAATCTTGTGCGGACTGAGAAATCGGTCATTACTGTAAGGTGTGTGGCGTCCACGGCGTCCAGGAGAGTGGTCCCTATGGATTTATCGACTCGGTAAGCCGATGAGGTGTGGCGAGCATTAAAGTCGCCAAGTACCACGAGACAATTACGTTGTGCTGTACGGTGGCGCTCCGAGAGTACGGGGCCAAACGGAGCGTGTTTTTGCTGAGGACGACTGTACACAATGAGGATGAACGTACTTTTCTTGCTGGCCTTTCGGGGAATAATGTGGATTGGCTTTTTGCCAACTTCTTGAAGGCAAATGACCTATGGGGGGGACTGGGGCGGAATGTATTTAGTGGAGAAGAGATGCTGCTTTAGGAGGAGGACAATGGCAGTTCCTCGATGCGTTATTGGGCGCCAGGGTGGTTGTCTAATGCTAGGAAGCTGTCCCGACTTTCCGAATTACTTAATTCCGACGGCCAACACATGCGGCGTTGGTGGGGCCCACTAGGGGGGTCAGCAGATGGGATTTGTTTACACGGTAGGCGGTCTATGCAAGTTTTGAGAGTGGTGTACATCTCCTGCATCTGCTGCTGGAGTTTTTGCTCCATAGTAACCGGCTGTTGCTGAATCTGTTGCTGGAAGGTGGCCATTTGCTGCTGCATTAGTTGTTGGTATTGTGAGTGTTGCTGCGGTATGGCCTGCAAGATATCGTTTTTCATGCGATCCAATATTCTGAGCAGGAGTGAAGGGCGGGGGTGTTTGTACGTGTCGAATTGTTCATTGGGGGCGTTACTGAAGACGGCATGTATGGGTTGCGCAACTGGTTTGCCGCAGCTTGTGGATGTGATGTGGGCTTTGGGGTTTACAGAACTACCCGTGTTTTAAGTCGTGATATTTCTGGCTTGAGTTTGGTTATTGGTGTAGATTCCGTGTTTGGTGCAGAGGAGGAAAAAACTGGCCACCTAACCTGTGATCTTGAGGGCGGTGCTCCCGACTGTGGACAAAGCCCGTGGTCGTCCCTGATGCTTTGCTTACCGGCGTTTTACTCGTCCTCAAGAGCACTGGGGAGGGGGTCTGTTTTCGGCGTGCGCAGAAAATCAATACAGGTTTAATAAATAACATCGAGAGTTGTTCCCTTGATAACGCAAGAATCGGCGCAACTTCTCAATCGTTCGAAAGCACGTCTTCCCTTGCGCAGTGACACATTGGTTTTGCAGCCCGCAATTGATTTTTCTTTCTCCTCATACAGCAAGCGGCTGAAACGAAGCTCCCCTCGACACTGAAGTGGGTGTCCTCGCTGATAGCTACCGCCGTACTCGTCCTGGGCGCATTGCTGTACCTGCGCTTCTTTGACAAAAGACCAGAGACAACCTACAACGTGTGCTCAAGCGTCGCTTGCAAGGTGTACTCCAGGTGGCTCCTTGACTCCATGAACGACTCCATCGACCCATGCCAGGACTTCGCGGGTCACGTGTGCCACGGATGGAATAAGAAGCGCGCGCTGTCCGTGCGAGAGGAGGCGTTCACGGCAGCCTTCGACCGAATGTCCCGCCTGGTGAGGTCCATCGTCACCCCGGACGTCGGCCAGAACAGGCTCCAGCGGGCAGCCCGCTTCTATCGCAGCTGCGACCAAGTCCTAACGGGCGAACGAGACGAGCTGCCGGAGGTCAAGATGGCGCTCAGTCAGGCCGGTATTGTCTGGCCGGCCATGGCCAAGAAGCCTGACACATTGCATCTGCTCCTGAACGTGGCACTGAGGCTCCACTGGTCCGTTATGCTTCCTATGGCAGTGACCCCGCACAAGAACGGCACCGACATCCTATTCCACTACCCAACAGATCTAATACTCATGGTGAACAAGTACGTGGAGATAAGGTCCAATGTTGACGAGAGCATTTCCTATGTGCAATATTTACGAAATGCATTTGGCACGAAAGATAGCGGCTCCGTCGGAAGGGTAGCGCAAATAACGGAGTTATTGAAAGCTGAAGAGTACGCTATAATAAAGTTGAACGAAAACTACGCAACGAGTAGTGAGCCGCTGCCTGTAAACAATTCAGTGCTTTACAGTACCGTGCCCGGACTCACAGAGGCACGCTGGAAATCACTACTGGGCTTGTTTTCAATCAATATTACAGAGCCTGTGAATTTTAGAACTGAGCTCACTTCTTATGTCCCAGCATTCTTCCAGCTCTGGGCGGAGATCAGCCACCCAACAATGCATCTTCTGCTATCCTGGATGACTGTTCAACTGGCTGCGCTTTATGCAAATCGCCAACTGATCTTGAACTTCTTCGGTGCCAAGGAAGCGGAGCTTCGTTACGGTGCATTCTGCTATAGCCGAGCTTATATTCTGTCGGGGAACGCCGTGTTTTCGGCTTACATCGAAAACATGCTTGCCGGCAACGCCCGAGCCCAAGCCGAAGACATGGTGCTGGCCGTTCGCCAGTATTTCTACGATCGACTGCGGCGTTGGCCGGCATTTAGTGCCAACTATTCTTTCATCGCAGACTGGAACTCTACGAGTAATGTATTTCGAGTCTTTAACGATTCCTCGGAGAGCGACAGCCATGCGACAGCTCTGACAGCCGACATGTCGGACTCGCTCGTACAGAACTGGATCAACGGCGCTGGCCCGCTCAGCTCGACCTCATCCGCCGTGTCTTACGCTGCTATCGAGAACTTACGGTTCTATATGTGGATGAACGATACCGTGCTATTGCCGTACGTGTTCTCCTTCCCGCTTTTCGACAGGGACGCCATCGTGGAGATGAATTACGCCGGAGTCGGAGCGGAACTCGCCCGAGCAACCAGCGACTACTTTGTGCGCACCTATAAGGACGACCATCCCGTTGAGGATGTCAAACAGTTTATGGAATGTGTGGCTAACGCTTCCGCAAGATGGACAGGAGGAAGAAGAGCATCTGACACGGCTGCAGTGAACGCGATCGCCGCCGGGCCATTGCTGGACGCCTACCGTAGCCTTTGGCAAGCCACTCATCACCGTCTACCCGGACTGGAACGCTACGTCGGAGCGAAGCTGTTTTTCGTAGCGTACTGCTACAGAATGTGCCTCGGTACCTTGGCGCGCGTCGCGGACGAAGCAGACTGCAATGACATTCTTCGCCACGTGCCGGAATTCGCTCGCGTCTTTGCATGCGCAACCGGCACGCCAATGAACCCGATGGCGGAACGGTGCAAACTGTTCTGACCAAGTGGCTATGTGTGTGTAGAAAAGAACACAATAGTTATAAAATGAGACAGAGCCGAAAGCTCGTTTACTCAATGATACGTACAGGTATGTATCTTTGCTGGTGGACTTTTACTGACAATTTGGTGCGGAATTTTTGGTCCCGGCTTTAATGTGGTCGCCGACTTGAAAGCCAATGCTCGAACATGATGCGCATACTCTCGAAAACGCCCCTGCAGAATCTGGATACATGGTAAATACTTGACGTCTCCCTTCTCCGCTCATGTTATTCGACTAGTAATGAAGACTTGCTGCATGTTGTTGCTGAATAGCTGCGTACTCTTTTTCTTTGGAAATCACGAGAAAAGACCATAACGAAATGTTTCGTGGGTTGTTCGGCTTTTCCTTGACTGTGCAAGCAGTGGTGTGCTATTCATAGACAGACCAGGCACGCGTATTAAAGCTAAACCAAACCCCAAGCGTCTTCGTCTCTCTGCATTTAAGCTCAAACGCTTGCACGTTCCTTGGGCTTAAGTTGTAGGTGGCCGCATAACCAACGTCCAGAGTGAGTGCACGGTCGATGGTTCTGCTCGTCCGCTGTACATGGTAATTAATAGCGACAAATTAAGTTTACAAAGCCGTGTAATGCAGGTGTATATTGCGGAAAATTTACCACAGCTGATACCCTCTAGAGATCGCTTCACCGGGGAGGCGTCCCAATAGGGAATGCAGTGACGCGCTGGCACGACGGTTCTCAATACCTTATCGTGAGGCATGATGGACGCTCAGCTGGTGCAAGGCTCTGCAGGTTCGCCAAACATCTTATCCATTTGCAGAGAGAGTGCAGTTGTTTTCCTTGTAAACAGGAGATAAATCGTACCCCCTCAAATGGACAAGATGTGTCTGCGCTTCTCTCCGCCAGTTTAAGCTCGCTCAGCACAGTAGTCACAACGCCCAAGGAACCGCAAGAAAGGCGTATTTGGCATGCACTCCCCACCGTCAAACAAAGGCTGGGCATGAATGCCCTGCTCGGCCTTCCTTTTATCTATCTGTGCCTTGTCGATCTGAGGGCTTTGACACCGGATCCCTCCCTGGCTGGGGGCGCCTTATGCACGCACAGGATTCCGGGATATTTCCGTGAAATAGTGACCTTCGTTGTGTGGTTACCGTCTTTATTTCCAGCAGCGCACGGCCGTGTCACTTTCGCAAGGGGTGAGGGGCCATTTTCTCTACCGATTCATTTTTCATTTTGATTTGCACGTGACGCCGATTTGGCGAAAACAGCAGCAGGCAGGAAAGTGAACTGCCAATCATAAAACCAGCCGGTCGGGTCGCCACGCTGCAGTTAACCAGCCCCGTGCCACCGAATTCACTTAGGCTGTCACACGGACCACGCTGCGCCAATTCGTGAGACAAGCGACTCCCACTCTTCTCGCCAAGACTGTCTTAGCGGCGATAAAGCTCGTCAGGCATGACAAACGCATCGTCGCGCTCCATCACTTGTAAGCGTCGGCGCCGGTTGGTCACTATGACATTGGCTCGAGACGTGTTTACGCAAGCAGGCGGCATCAACGGTATGTTTTTCAGATGAGCGTGAAGTCTGCACCAACGCCCTGCGGTAATCACGGCAGCGGCCTATGAGAGAGAATACCAAATAGAACGGAGATAAAATGGATATTAAGGAATACGACCCTAGATTTCACAAATGATTGCATTGATTTGAAGCGATGTTTACGATAATCTGTATTGCCTTTGACACACTACATAAGTGCACAGTTGTGTACAAAGCCAACCAGCAGTTTTTTTTTTTCTGAGAGCGAACTGCATCTATCAGTGTTTTCTTTCTTTTAGGTAAATTTCACATTCTTCACCTCGCAAATAAGCTGTTTTTTACGCCACATAGCAAACGCAGTAATTAATATATCGCCAAACATAGAGCTTAGTAGCACGCCGTCCTCGATTTCTGTGGAAACATTTCGCCGCCAGTAGTAAGGCAACTTTCTGGCCATTAAACAGTGACGTACATATATAAAAATATAAATTATTTTCACGATGCCTCGGGTGTTTACTTTGTGTTGTGAATTCAGGTGTTGCTATGTTTAACAGTGGCGAAAATTTACGAAATTTTGCACAACCCTGCAAGAAATCGACCGTAGTACTCTCCACTGTAAAACTAACAAACGGTTTGTCTTAAAGGTGCGTTAAAGAGGATTCTGAGCTTTTCTTTTTACAGCGGGAACTCAATGAACACGTTTCGAGCATTCTTAAAAACTGCGATTAATTGTCCTCGGTGGCTGATTTCCTTATTAAACCGAATTAAAGGTCCCAGCTCCCGAGTTTTTTTATTTTAACTCACCTCCAAAAGAGGGAAGAGTCAAGCAACGCGTGGAGTGCCTTTCAGCCCGTCGCGTTCGCTTTTATGTTGTTTTTAAGTTTTCGTGAATAAATAGTTTCAGCCGCAAACTATGCTCATGGGAATAGAAATCCGCGTCGACTCTGCTTTACGTATCACTCCGCCAGTGGCCGAGCGGCAAATAGCCACACGGCTCGCTGAAAGGCACTCCACGCGTTGCGTGACTCCTCCTAATTTCAGAGTTGGGCTAACAAAAAGGTGGGAGCTGGGAAGGTTAATTCGATTTGGTAAGGAAAACGGCCGCGCAGGACAATAATTAGCAGCTTCTAAGAATGCTTCGAGAGCATAACTCGAGTTCCCGCGGTAAAAAAAAAAAAAAAACGAGCTTGGAATTTTCTGTAGTGCGCCTTTAAGGTCTGAATCCCCTTTAGGTGCAAAAAATATTTATTTCCGATAGAAATGAAAAATGGCGTGCCAAAGGGTTGAACAGAGCATGCGCGAGGGCAATTATCTTTGACGACCACCCAGCGTATTTCACACTTTTCCCCGTTTCCCTGTTTCCTGCTTCGGGGCCCGTTTCTGTTGCTCTAGTTTGCTGGCTTCCCTCTCGCGCACACAGCATTTTGACTTCGGACACCCACTCTTAAGATAAGCCTAATCTACTAAGAAAAGCTGATCTGCGAGGTGTGGCCTTTATTTTTTTCCCGAGGGATGCACAGACTGGAGTATTTCGCGACAGTTATAACTTGTAAGTAAACTTGCATGCTTTCTTCACTATCTTGAGAAATCCCGACGCCTGAATTTTGACTGTGAAAAAACATCCACGTATATGCACTCAATCTTTCTTACAGGCTTCCACACGAAGGTAAAATTCGAAATTTCTTTACTACGTCTTTGTTGTAAAACATAAAACAAACATTTTTTTACAATAGGTGCGTATTGATGTGGACTATTGCGTATTGATGTGGACGCGGCGGGAGCCGGAGCAACGGAAAACTGCGTATGCAATGCCATCTACAGGCGGAATCTGGGATCAAGACAGGCAATGCGTGACCTTTATCATCAGCAGGCATATCGCTTGGCTCGTTTCAATGTTTCGTGCTTTTGCCGCAGTTTTCCGTTGGTCCGGCTCCCGCGGGGAGGAGTATACCACTTTTGTTCCCGATAGTACGTCAATCATAATCTGATATTTGTGTGGAATAAATCAGGCTCGCAAGAAATTGCCGCTTGCTTAAAATTTGAATGGCGGGCCAAGGCATCACCCTCCAGTTTTCGTGTCCAGGAATTAAAACATAAATATTTAATTTCCACGCTTAAGCGCGAATCTTGCCTTCACGGCCCGCAATGTACGTAGAATATTTGTGAGTTGAGCTTCGGGCCACTATGAGGTGTGAAAAGCGCCATTATAACTTCTGTCATATCATCTACTCTGAAAAAAGTCGAGCCGACATCTCGCACAGAATAGATTTAGCCACTCAGGCGCGTTCCTGCGGCTAGATTACCAAGAAGAATAATAAAAAAATGCCTCTGTGCAGAAGACAGCCAGGCGAATCGGAAACAATAAAGCGGCCCGCTGAAGAAGAAACAAAAGACGTCTGCCGGGATTCTATGCGAGGACATCATCATCATCATCTATGCGTGCATATAGTGCCATTTGGCCTGAGGACATCATGATCATCGTCATGAGTGCATAAGGTACACGCCACGACGCAAGCTTGATTGAGGCGCGGAACGGCTAAGCATCCAGTGGTTGGTCCTGTTATGGTTTTCCACCTGCGCCTTTTGTCTTGTGTGGATAACGCACGCGGTTAGTTCGTAAATCCGAGGTAATGTCTGCGCAGTCTTCGGGCTAGGGGAGTTTCCCCTAGTCGGATTCCCTATCGCCTCATGAGATGCCTCTTGAAGCTTGACCCTCAGGCGTCCGCAGCATTCCTGTGGCGCTGGAGCCAAAGGATGGTGGTGTCATCAAAATGAACAACCAAGGGGCTGTTCGAGCTGTTGTCCAGGCAGCCACTTCCCTCTATAGGTCAATTACTGAGGTAAGGCAGTTTGGACGCGGTAGGATTCTGTCCCGTTCACCAGACCACTCCTGCGTAAAGAAACTCTTAAACTGCTCGTCTTCTGGATCTCTTCCGGTAAGCAGCTTCACTCCTTCTCACCTGGCCTGCATAAAAGGACTGGCTCATGGTGTACACTCTTGCTTGTCTCCAATTGATAACCTCGACCTGCACTCCGCGGCAGGTGCTGTTCCCTTATATTGCTGTGCTGGGAAGTGAACAATGTGCCGGTGCCAAGGAATCGGTAAATGCAACGTTTGCGGGTAATGCCTGCCAGTCAGAAATAAAAGCATGACCTTTAATCTTCCGTGTAGATCCGCTTCCGTCTAAGCCACTGCAGTGCAACAATTGCTGGAGTTATCGCTATTTAGGGCCGTTGGTTGCAAGTCCACCTTGCGGGGTTTGCGAATGCGGCAACGACCATCCATTGAATTCATCCTTAGGACAAAAGAACTAGTTTTGACATTGTAGTAGTGCTCGCGCTGCAAATTCTTCGCATTGTTCTTCTCGGGCTTATGAGTCACAATTTCTCAAAATTATTGACCGCGAACACTGCTGGCAGCGCGAAGCAATCACAGAAACCAGAGAGCACACGGCTGTGCAGGTGTGTCAGCCCGTTCAGCAATGTCACTGTATTCATCTATATCTCAGGCTGTAGTGGCTGCTGTGGAAACCTCTATGGCTAAAATGAATGAAAAGATCCGTCACCGTCACAGAGTGCATACCTAACGCTCTGGCAGCGCAGATTACGCAAGCCACGCAAATTGCAGCTATCTCTGTAATGATACCCATGCCTTCGTTAATGACCCAACGGTCCTTGTCTGTATTGTCTCAGCGGCAGGAACAAATTAGTGCTGTTTCTCCCATTCATAGGTCCGGAAATTCAGATGATCTTCAAATCACTCATGATGCTTAGATGGTGGATTCAGTTGCAGTAATCCTCAAAGGCAGCGGACCCACCATGTCTAACCCGCCTTCTCCACATCCTCAGCCGAAATCAAAGAAGCAACAGTTTGGCTGTTAGCCAAAGAAAACTATTGCCGCGAATTTTCGTAGTGATTGCTTTTTTATTCTTCAAAGCTGCCGGCACGCCGCTTTATCGCTTTTTTTTTTGTGGTGCGATACGCGCCCAAGTTTTATCTTCGTTGATCTTATCCAGGCGGAGCCTATTCTACGTTTTTCCAGGATGTTCTAGTAACTTTCCACGCTTTAACTTGAAATTTCGCGATTAGCTTTAAAATGAGCCCGGCCGAGAGCGCGGGGCATTCGGTTCCACGATCACCAAGAACGTTTGTTGCTACGTTCGACGAACTCAAATTGAAATGTATTTTTAAAACCTTGGTTGTCATGATATCGCTGGGCAGCCGCTCTGGGTTGAGAGGAGAGCAGGGTATCATGCAGTCTGTTAGCGGACTGCAGTGATAGAACTGCCACTGATGCGTTCCGGTTGACACAAAAAGAAACCTGTGTGGCTTCAGGAAGCGCTTTTACTTCTTTTCCTTCAAAATGCTCCAACCAGCCCTTATTATCATTCTTCCGGCAAGTAACCAGCATCACCTGGTGATGAGAGTGAACCGTGGTAAGCTAGTAGACGAAATTTGGCAGTGAGTGGGGCCTCCCGGACTGCAGAGGCGCATAAGTCATGGAGAAATGCATGAAAATGCACAACTGAGGTATTCAACGCAACGTCAATACCGTCTTACCACACCCCTGGCATCCAAACAGTAGCAACAGCTCTTTTCTTTTGCTTTCTGAATTCAGCTGCAATACAACAAACAATTCTGTATAACAAATTTTCTTACATCCGAGTGCAACTTCGGTACAACTTCTCGACCAGAGTGCTGTCTGTCGACACGGTACCCGTGTCCTTCCTGTATTGTTGCCTCCATGGTTATACTGCATCTTCTAGAAGCCTGATCTTATTGGCCACCGCGGTGGCTCAGTCGTTACGGCGCTTGGCTGCGTACCCGAAAGACGCGGGTTCCATTCCGGCCACGGCGGCCGCATTTCGATGTAGGCGAAGTGCTTGAGGCCGGAGTACTGTGCGATGTCAGCGCAGGTTAAAGAACCCCAGGTGGTCGAAATTATCAGGAGTCCTCCACTGAGGCGTCCCTCAAAGCCTGAGTCGCTCTGCCACGTTAAACCCCCATAAACCGCAAACATTCCCTTCACCTCGGGGTCCTCGGCGCTGAGCGGCTCTTTCGCCGCCGGCGCTCCTGAAGGCGGCAACGAGCGCCTGTCAAGTTCTTCTATAGCCATGGCCATTAAGCACACTTTCACTTCGCCAACAGGCTGGCCCCGTTGATGGTTAGCGTTGGAAAACCACGTGTCCCTTTCAAAAGCGGCGCTTTACCGCAGCCAGCGTTTTTCCTCCGGTGCTACCCGTCCGTCTAGCGCGAATTCGAACAGAGTGGCGCAACACATAGCTCGCGCACACACATACGCATACGCACAGCCTTCCGCCTGCTCGTTCTCACGGACGTCGCAGCCCCGCATACGATACATAGCTGGACATTTTCTCCTTTGAGCGAGTGTAACTAAGACTCACGAGGCAGCAAGCTGTGGGCCGCATTTCAAGAATACTCGCGTGTTTTTTACAAAAACAAGATATTTAAAACTGAATTCAGCGTATTTGTATTGTTTAACGGAAATCCGACCTCGATGCATAATATCGGAAAAAAACGTAGCAAGGACAGCTAGAGCAGTGGGAACTATCTACAACCAATAATCACAGTCGTACTCAGACAAGTAAAAGGAAACTGCACTGCTGTATGTGTCCATTCAGGGTCACCTCCAAGTAGAAAGATGTAAGCAGGGCGAATGAAACAAGCCATGACTTTTAGAAGTTTTATTATCGGCACGAATGAGAAAAAATTAATTTTAGCTGTCAGCAGAACAGCAGAATCATTAAAAGCACAGTTAAGAGCATTGGTCTTTGTCATAGAGGGCATACCTCTCCGGGCCGCACAGCTTATCGAACTCAGCCACACATTCTTCAGGCACAGAATCCTTGTACTCTCTTTTCACCCATAGGAGGCAATCTACAGGAAAAAGAAAGGGACAATTTGATGAACATCTGCCTAACTAATTGTCGGCGCGACGAAAAAAAGAATTAAATAAACAATTGATGAGAGCAGGTCCTGGTGCTAAATTTGTCATTCTTACTTCCTAGAGAGAACTGAGGAGAGGATCTGTCGTCAAGAAACTAGCGTTCGCAAATAACGCCCGACTCATTTAGTTATTAATGAAGTTGCTACAAAAATTCTGGAAGTGCGGGCAGCCGTTTTTGGCTAATTTAGGAGAGACTTGGCGGGGGGGGGGGGGGGGGGGGGGGGCTTCACTGACCCCAGCGTCTGTCAAGGAAACTTCATGAGGAGTGGAAGGCGTGCCAGCTATCGCCTTTCATGTCGCTTGCACAGTGCGACAGGAAGTCGCGAAATGTTCTGAATAGGACCACAGGACCGGCACTTACAGTTCGAGCGCCAAATATTAAGACCCAAGCAGTGCACAACACTCAAAGCGTGAGCAGTATCTTCGCCCCACTTTACGGGCTCCCAGCTGCATCATTTCCAGTGCACAATCGCATTGCACCGTATTGATTCAGGCCGTGATTACCCCACGATGTTTGGCTTGAGGATATACGTAAAACGGTTGCCTAAATGACCGTTCAAAACAGCTTACGGCCTACTAACACTCCAGAATAAATCAGCCCGGTTAGTTGAATGATTAAATGACTAACATGTACAACTTGCAAAGATGACGTTTAAAGAACTCTGCCTCTATTTTTTGTACCTACTATTTCGGTTCTCTTACCGTTTCTGTTTTTCTGCATGTTGTTTATCCTGATTGCACAGCTTGTATGTGATCACCTTTGATTGTTATTTCGTTCGAAGCAAGAAATGCGCTTCATTTATTGGTTACTTTTACTTGACTCATTGTCATCGCACTTGTAGGTTTTGTTATTCCTGCCTGTAAGTGAAACTTCTTTTGTAGCTGCTCCTAGCGTCGTTTCAACGCTCTTCTACGTATGCTTATAGTATTTATTTTGTCAGGCGCAAATTGCTGATACATTCTTATTATTTCTTTTTTTCTAGCAATTAAGAGACATATCAATTCTTTGCTTCTATGGTGCTATCAAGTGTATGTGGTGGCTTGCGGCTTTATGAAGCTGTCGGTTGTGACAGCTTTTACCGCTGGCCCTTCGCTTCATGTATATATATGGCGCCAATAAATAAAGCATGACTATTGTAACTACAGCGTGCCATCTGTGCTCGAGAAAAACGGTGAATATTCGCCTCGTGAAGAATGAACGCCAGATATCAGCGCCACTATGGGGTTGAGTTTGTCGAACATTCGTGTTTCTGCTCGTTGCTTCCTGGCTACCAGAAGGACGAAGTAGGAAGTGAAGACACATTTAACGATTAGCTAACTTCCAGCTGTGTATTACACCCATTGCTGCATATTGACGCACACTCTTCAAACGTATCTGAAGGAAACAAAAGAGAAAGAATGGAAAGGATGCCAAAGGAATAAAAGTACGAAACGGTCAGCGGCGCAAGCCTGTCGTGCTGTGCGGGTCCAATGGTTTCCACCTCGCTGTCCATGATCACAATCGACTCACTGACGCACGATTCCAGGCTTTAATAATGATGTCTCTAGTATTCTTTTACATAAGGTATAGCAGGTGTTTCAGGGGAACCCTTAAGTGATTCTCAAAAACAGGTTTTTTGCGGTACAAATATGACTTTTTCGGCATAATATTACCAGTGTTGTCCTACGCCAGAAAAACAGTGAATCGCCTTAAGGTGTGAGCTGGTTGAATAATTTTTAATAATTAACGTTTTAATTGTTATAGTTAGGCTCCTAGTTAGATTTCAACATTTTTAGCGAGTCATTAGTAATAGCAATCAGTTTTTAAAACTAAAAAAAAACGCGATTACCATTAGCGCTGAGGCTTGTAAAAATTTTACTTTTCTGACTAGTACCGTACACTGGAAAGGTTGCTTTACTGCATGCTTTTCGAATGCGCATGTATTTTGGCCCGATGTAGCCAAATTTTGTTGAGCCAGAGCGGCGAAGATGATCGCATTTTCTATAAACTATATGCTTATTTCTAACTACGGGCTGCATATCTCTAACTGCAACCAGTTGCCTATCTGTGATAGCTAAAAAGTTGTTTATTAGATTCTAACGAGCTTATTACTAGGATATTTCATCGGCTTTTTGGTGTCCGCTAACAATGGTAATATTATGCCACAACAGACATATTTTTCCCTAAAAAGCCTATTTTTTTTAAATTATTAAGTCTTCCCTGTAAAACCTGCTACGCGTGTTCTCAAATCCAAGGCCGCAGTCATTCTTGCGCCAACATGCAACTAGATTTCAGAGTGCGTGACTTCTTGGCATATGTAGAGGTGTACCTTAAACCTCGCATTATTGCTCCTACCGCTCTCCCCAATGTACAACTTTCCCCAAGACATCGACGTCTTTCATGTGATTTCTTTTTTACACCGCACAAAGTATTTTATGTGTTCAATCCCACACATGTGATATCGCTTCGGACAGGTGATGTTACGGTGGAAACGTCACGGAAGCTGCACAGGCGTCCTTGTCGCCAATGAGCGCATATGGTAGTTGATTCAGTCACTAATCCTACTACTGTCGTCGTAGGATTGCGTATGAGGCCTCCAAAAATGTCGTGTCTGACAAAGGTCATCAAGCATTTTCTCCGCAGTAGCCTGTGAATGAGCGCAGGCGCTCAGGCGCAGCGCATCTTCATCGCATCTTCTCACGCTCTCTCTATGGTCCTGGATGCAAGCCTGGAGAAGGTCTCGAGCACGCTGTCGACGGCGTTGGTTCGCGAACGTGCAGAGAAATTTACTTTCCCATATTTCCCACGCCGCCACTAAAGCCTAGTTATAATCAGCCTCACTATGCCCAATTCAGGACAAATTCCTCTCTTATATCTCTCCAATTAGCCCGATCCTGTCCCAGCTGGGGCCACCTTATCTCTACAAACTTCCTTTACGTAAAGCGCTACAGTTCACGTAAACCGTTAGAGTTCGAGATGTGGCGGGCGCCTATATCACTGCAAGCGCAGTCGCTTTGTGGAGCCGTTCTGACTGGGAAGCTGTAGTGATGTTTACCCTTCACCGTCTTTAGGTCCCCGGTTAAAAGACGAAATTCCACCCGTAGTGCCACGGCTTTATGTAAAAATGCAACACGAGCTGCGTACATACACAGAAATTTATCGTCTTTTATGGACAAAAATTTCGCTCTTTCGGGGAGGAACAAAGTAGCAACAACCAACATTCCCTCTCGTAAATAAAGAGTAAGACTGGAACCATTAGCCTTTCAAATTATATTCAAATTCAAATTCTTTCTTTATTTATCCGTTGAAAACGCACACACAGCGGAGGCGCAGGAAAATATGTCAAATACAGCTTGACACGAATCACGAGTCTGGCACGAGTCATCCCTTATGCGCAACTCTTCGTCTAAATTTCGGCCCATATGCATGCAAGCATTCATCCTTAAAAAACAGCGGAAGAAACAGACAAATTTCGTACCCACGGTGGGAATCGAATCACTGTCTAGTCTTTACATGCACCATTTACAAAGCTTTTAACAAGCGGCACAAACGACATCTAAAGCAAGGCAGAAGAGCACAGCACTGGACGGGAGGTACGGCTGAGAACGCCTACAAAAGGGAATGCCACTGCAGTTTAAAATCTGTCTGTTCACACAGTTCTCTCAGGGGAACAATCATTTGAAAGCAATATTTCAACGACACAACTGATTCACAGGGCCGTTGCATCTTTCTAGTTTTCCATAAGAGGAGTAGTTCATTCAAGAAAAACACATCAAGATATTCACCAACATATCGCACTCCGGCAAGATAGCGTATGGTATGGGAAGTCAAATAGATTGGCTTTATCGAAGGCCGTTACAAGACATCCCAGAAATTAATTGCGGCCTTGCAATTTATGACGCAATGTTCAATTGTCTCAGGAGAATCACAGATGCGGCAGTTCGCAGACGACAGTGTGCACGTTACAGAACTCCAGGTGGTCGACATTTCTGGAGCCCTTCACTAAGGCGTCCCTTATAGCCTGAGTCGCTTCGGGACGTTAGACCCTAATAAACCAAACTAAACCAAACCAAAATTCAGGGGGGCACATTGCTAATCTAACGTGCAGTGAGGCGAAAGCCTTAAGCGCAGTGTTGCTGCTTGTGTCAGTGATGTGTGGTTAAGATGTTAAGCTTCGCCTCTGAGTGTGGGACGCGAGAGCGCCTTGCAACGCTGCCAGGGAGTCCACAGAACGCCATCGCCCGCTCGACTCTACGCCTTGCTCGACGGTAAATTGTTTTTTGAGGAAAGGAAATGTATCTGTCTCGCATATCTCGGTGGAGACCTCAACCTCGCAGTAAGGGAAGGGAGGAAGATGGGAGTGAACGAAGGCGCCGTATTAGCTGGACGCGCCTTTGTTCATTTCAAACCATCGGGCTGGCATGGGGGAGTTGTTAACGTTCTCGTCTCGCGCTCTTGAGACCCTGGTTCAATTCCCCAACTCGACCAATTTCCTACTCGGTTTTATTTATTTATCTGGTATGACTAGAAATGTTAATTAGGCTAATTAGTCTTTACCATTGTTCTGATTCCATCCATCATGTCCTATCACTCAACTGTCAAGTGATGGAAGTCTCTATGAAACCCCTAGAAACGTCTAATCATTAATGATGGTTAATGATAGTTAAGCATGAATTCCACATTTCGTGATACTAGGTAATGTATGGTTAGTGATAGTTAACGTGACCTTAACTAGTACATTGCTTAATTAGCGTTAGTTAAGGCACAGGCGCAGTGCACAGTCCTATATGCCACTTCTTAACTACTACTAATTACCAATTAGTCAATAAGTGCAATAATATAATCATAAAATCACTTTATATCATTTTCTGATGTCTTTCGATTGCACCCGATTAAGTATCGATTGGCTATTTATTGGCATATGCCCATATGACGCATGCATCCGATTCGTGGACACATTTGCTAAGAGGTCTTGGTCACGACAGTATGCGGCATTAAAGGCTTTCGCCTTAAAAATGCCCTTCCTCTGATGCCAAGTCCTCACGGGCAATTTTTCCATAAGTAGTTTGTTAAAAAAAGTCTTATTGCATGGTAAAAGTAGCATTTTTCGCACTTGCGTATTCATGTCCAGGCAATCCAAAGTACATTTAGCGGTAAAGCGGAGAAAATCCGAGCTCAGATTTCAAGTAATTTATCTCAGCACCAATCGCATTGAGTCCTCTGTATTCGCTTGATAAAGATTTGCTCTCGGTCCCTGTCAATCTCATTGATCGGCCGAAAAATTTTTCGGGTACCTTCACGCAGAGAGAGAGAGAGAGAAAAGAACGGAAAGGCAGGGAGGTTAACCAGGCGATGCCCAGTTGGCTGCCCTACACTTGGCGAGGGGAACAAAGGGGAAAAAAAGGAAAAAGAGCAGCAAGGAAATGAGTTTTCTAAGTGTCCAGCGACCAGTATGTCACAGGGACAGAGGGCGCGCACTGAAAACTTAAAGATTATAGGTGGGTATGCAACCCCGAGTCCCTTAAGAAATTCAGGAGCGCTTTCACCGCTTTCCGTTGTGTGGAAGGTTGTGTCCAAGGCCCCAGAACGTTGGACTCTCTTAAAGGACGCGAGTCCAAGCGGAGGAGATAAGCAATTAGGAAACCGCGCTCTCGCTCAAAACGAGGGCAGTCACAGAGGAGGTGGCTGATCGTTTCGTCACAACCGCACTGGTCACACGCTGGAGAGTCAGCCATTGCGATGAGATGGGAATAGGCTTTTGTGAACGCCACTCCCAGCCACAGGCACCTTCAACTGCTCGCCCGAGGCCTGACTGTAACGTCGTGGTCTGCCCCTTGAGGTTGGACACCCCGCTCGCATCACTTCACCCTCTTGCTCCAACATCATATACCATTCGGTCTCCCCGCGGTGATACTTCACGGAGAACAACGGCAATAACTGTGGACATGCCGCAGAAGCTAAGTCAAAAGTGCTATGAACGAACTTGGGCCGCCAACTACTTAGCACTATTTCATATGCGCGTGCAGCACAAGTTTGACAGCTTATAATTACTAATGTGACTTACAATCGTTGCCCAGAATTGGGAATCGACCAATAAAGCAGTTCTTTCCGTTGAAGTAGTACCGCTGGGCCGCAAAAGAAATGGTGCCCTCTGAAAGGCAAAAAGAAAGACGTAGTGCTCAGTTTACAAGTTATTCCACACGTCCTGCAAAACTTACGCTCTGTACACTGTTAAGAACAGATGCGTAAGCTTTGCACGTTCGTTCGCTACAAAGTTTATGGTGAGAGCTTTTCGAAGTGTGTTTGATTAATGTTTTATGGCGCGTTGTCAGTAGCAGCTGCGCCCCACGTCTGGTGCACTGACAACGAAGAAATGAGCGCATGCACATACCGCTGCAGTCGTCGGCTTCGGATGAGTCATGCGCTCACACGCGATCACGTAACATCCCTGTACGCCACCCACGCCTCGTGCAACCTTCGTCTTAACCAATGTGACAGATGGTCATGAGAGGCCATCAAATGCCTGAAAACGTGTGAAGGACGCTGCATGAAGGTGGAAGGCCAGGGCCCGTTATATGCGGTTGGAAGCGCGCGCTCGGGTCGTTGCCAACAAACGCGCAGTCGAATAACATCCGGAAATCTGTGCCCACCCGACTATCTCTGAGCTTTCTGCACTGAGGTTCGGCTTATGTTCGTGAAAGAATAACAATGAAACACTTGTATTTGTGTTATAGACAGGTGGATACGTATTAACGCCTTGCTTTGCAATTCGGCAACCTCTGCGATAGTCCACTATAATTGACGCTAGAATTTTAGAGCGCAGTTCTTAATCAACCGTTCGTGAATTGAGCCGTGTCGCCGCCGTTCCTGCAACAGAGCAAAACAATGAATAAATAAAAATATAAACGTAGGCGCGTCTGTGCTTCAAACCCAAAGCACCGCGAACACATCAGCTTCGGTCGTCACTGCACGAGAGCACTTGGCTAACGCGGCAAGCGGTTACGCCTCGTGTTACGCTGCAACACACTCTCGCGCTGCGCATTGCTCATTGTTGAATTCTTAGCATACGGGTGCGCAAAATATATTACAGGAGGGACGACACAGGACGGAGATAGCCCCTGTCCTGTGTCGTTCCTCCTGCAATATAGTTCGCGCACTCCTGTGCTAAAATGTACGACCAACCATCACTCCTTAAAGCTTTGCTAACATCGTCTCTTCATCCACTATTACTAATATCGTCGCCAGACGTAACGGCGACCCAGCAAACCTTAGTGAGACTACAGAGCTGCGCTCAAATTTCTCATTGCAATTTTAATCCTCGTTACAATTTTTCCCTTTTTTAAGCGTTTTATATAGCATATCAGACAAAAATAAAATAAAATCGAAAATCCTTTCGGTTCGTAGCTTGTACACGCAAGAAGGCTCGTGTAACAGAAAGGGTCACAAGCATGCCGGACCGGCTGGGAATCAGAAAGAGCCTAGCGCAGAAGTACAAAACAAATAGGGTTTCAGGCGGAACGCATAAATGCTTACCTTCGCAAGGGCTGAACCCGAACGTGAAGGACTCCGTAGCAGTCATGTTAACGCAGTTATCTACGTCAGCCCTATGAAGAAAAAGACGCACGACATATTAATGACAAGTTATCGGATAGGTTTTCCGCCCCAACACACACAAAGTGGGAGGAATTAGATTAAGACAGTGCTTAGAAAGGAGGCAGCTCCGTTAAACATATTTGTCTCTGTTGGGACCGCTCCTGCGGGGCAATGTGAGACGTCATGCGCCGGTCGAGCCGTTCTCCATATAACGGAGCGAAGGCCAGTTGGTGTCGCAGCATTCGTCACTTAAGGTGCCACCTCCAACGTGTGTCAATGCAAACTGCCCATCAGAGCAGGCGATGGAATTTTACATCACGTGCTGTGCCTGAGGTAGCTGGCCTGCCAACTTAGGGACTCCTCGGGACTTAAGAGATTTGGCCGCCCATATAAAAGGCGCGGGGCGGACCCGTGTGGTGTGTGATCTGTGGGCCCTGTACATGTCCTTCTCTACTGTTCCGACCTGCCTCGGCGCTCTCTGACATCTGTAATACACCAATAGTTTGCTTCTTCCTCAACAAGTTTTAAGGAGGCGTTCCTTCCTCCTCAGAGCGTTGACCTCGTCCATAGCGTTCCTCGAGGAAAATCATCTCTCCAATAAGAGATCTTGCTATAACAGATAGCAAAGTAGTGAAGTTATTTGGCGAGCACATGCCTTCAAGTCTGCCCAATCCAACGTGTCATTCTCACTCTCTTACATTGACTATCGAAGTCATGTTGCTTGTATGCCTTAGACGATCCGATTGTATATTGCCCACGTTCTGGTGTGCACCTGATCTCAAATTTATCCTCGGGTGACAATAAGAGCTATGATGTGGAGACGATTGTTCCTTGCCATCGAAGCTGGAATCTGAAGCCTACTGTCTACCTCTTTTCCCTCCGTCAACCCCTGAGTACAAAACTTCAACCCCTCCTTCCCCCTAACAAAAATGCAAATTTTCTCAAAGAAGCAGCCGCAAACTAGTTACGATTTTCTTCCTGTATAGTCCCTATCACCACGAAAGTTAGCTATTCTTTGTGCCTAAAGTCCTTGCGCCTAAGTATAGCGCGCCAACGTGAAGTTGTCACCGGCGCGAAACAGGTGTGTGACTGTTATTACACTTCGCATGTGGCACGATGGAAAGCATAGGAGAATATATTTTTTTACCCGAAGAAAACTGCAGTGCTAATCCCATAGGCTGTATATAAAGCACGTGAGATATTGTTTACGAACCCAGGTTCTCCATTCTGGCCTTGGTAGTGATGACGGTAGATGGCGAAGTGATTCTCAGGCTCGTATACTGGCACCCAGGAAGTCAGGCATTTGAGTCTGGGATCACGGGTCGAAGTGAAGTAGGCGACGGTGCCATTCTGCACTTTTACCGCTTCCACCAAAACCTTAGTGTTCTGTTCCTGTAAAAGGAAAATTTAGAGAACGCACAAGTTATTTATGCCAAAAGCATTTTGGGGCTCGTCACAAAGAAACCCGACGTCGGCGTTGACCAGCAGCAGCGGTCCCCAAATTCCGAGATGACGTCACCGTGGTATCAAAAATTTGTGAGGGTGCGGGGAATCGAACGCATGAATTTTAGACTGCCAGGCAAGCACGCAACTCATAGGCCACAAAACCGCGATGCCTCTTGACGAACAAAGGTGAACCTAGAATATGTGTGTTGCCTTACGACTATATGCGAGTAAGTAAGTGTGTCACTAAGAACTAAGAGAAAAAATAGAAAATAAAAATAAAATGAAAATAAAAATAAAAATCTAAAAAGTAACAATGTTTTTGCATTCAAAGCACGTAAGTAGCTTTAGGAGCCCTCCGTATTTTCTTTTTGTTTCCGCTTCTTTCCTCATATCTCGCATTTCTCGCAAAAATTTGCCAAAATCATGGTGTTATTGGCTGTTAGCTTCTTACTTATGTGCTATTGGAACCAAATGTCCACGGTAGGCGTGTTCCCGGGAAGCAAAAAAGTTCTAGTAGCGCTTCCGCGCCAATTCGCCTGACATTGCTAATGGCAGATCCAGAATCCTCCGGCCCTAATACATTACGGCAGTTGAGGCAATGAGCTCATTTTACTGAGCCAAGCTACATCAATATTTTTGCGCATGCAGATTCTGTAAGACTTTTTTGCCGATATTGTTAGATCGTAACTGTGGCATCTTCACGTGTGTTTCCGAAGTGCGCGCACCTTTTATCGCCTTATCTGGCGATCCTTCACAGCTTCGATCTATCGCTATGTACACGTGCTCCTTCCTATATTCCGGCCACTCGGCTACTTATAAATACGCCCTACACTTCTGAATAAAGGTTCATTTTTCTGGTTCTACTGGTTGTGCGGCTGCTTCCCTGGTTCGGCGTTCTGCGGGCACGCTATGGATATGCAACAGTAGCGACGAGGATGGACATTGCCCATGCAGTGAATGTTGAATTTGAACAGGAACCCACACAGAACCGAGAAACCAAGGCCAGCATGGCGCACCACCTTCCGGACTTCGACGAAGGCAAAGTTAAGTGGCAACCGTACCTTGTTAAAGTGGAAGCATACTTCGAAGCGAATGCGATTGAAGACGGGTCTAAGAAAAGAGCATTGCTGGTTGCTGCGTTAAATAAGCGTACGATTCAAGTGCTGGCAGGAAAGATTGCCCCGCGCAAACCAAATGCGTTGACATATGCAGAAGTCGTCGAAGTACTGAGTGAGCACTACAGTCCCAAGAGGCACGAAATCACCGAAAGATTCAAGTTCTTCAGTCGTTGCCAAGCGGAGGGAGACCCGATTAATGAATTCCCGGTAGAGATTCGCCAAATAGCTGACCATGCCATTTTGGCAGTGCTTTGGATCGCAAGCTACAGGATCGCATTGTGTGGGGTATACGGTCAAGTGCCATACAGAAGCAGCTACTGGCAAAGCAGGACTTAACGCTACAAGACGTTGAGACGATGGTCCTTGCCGCTGAGGCTGCGGATAGTGGCATGGAACGCAGGTTTGAACCGACAACGACACCCGTGTTAAAAGTACGGGCGTATCAGAAGGGAATTCAGCCCGATGAGAGGAGGGCTGCCGAGCATCAAGAATGCGCAAGGTGTGGTAGTACAAAACATAATGACGCAGGTTGTTCCTGGTCTTACGCCCGTTGTTACCGCTGTGGACGACGTGGTCACCTCGCAAGGAAATTTCGAAGCCGCGGGGCTCGGGAACAATGCACGTTAAGGACGGCGCAAACTAACGCCCTTTCAGGGACGTAAACCGCAGTAGACGAGAAACACGAAGCCGCCCACATTTGGACTTTGGTATCTCAACGAAAAAACTGTCTGGAACCGCCGATCCGCCAAACATTTGCCTGGGGAGGCGTGCAGCTGAGCATGGAAGTCGATACTGGGTCGCCCGTTTGTGTCATTCCGCGTCAACTGTACGATAAGCATCGCGAGCAATGGCCGAAACTCAAACCGTCCAGCCTGAATTTATCGTCCTACACAGGACGCCTTGCATTAGTTAGGGAGCTTGCGCTCCAGGTTTGCCATAAAGGGGCGACAGTAAAGTGTGCGCTGACCGTGTTGGACTGTGCGGGACAAAGCCTCTGTGGTGGTGATTTAATCCAGCAGCTGAACAGCGCAGGTGTTCCAGTGGTTCGGTTTGTCGAGGACTCCGCGTCAACAAAAGAAGCAAACGAATCCAGCGTGAATATCATATTCTATGACTACCACGACGTGTTCTCCGAGGAACTGGGGCTAATCAAGGGCCCTCCAGCCAGCTTGCACCTGAAGGAAGGCGCCGTACCCAAGTTCTCTAAGGCCAGACCCATTCCATACGCGCTACGCGAGCGAGTGACACTTGAACTAGACCGTTTAGTTTCTCTGGGCGTACTGTCCCCGGTGGCTCATTCTGAATGGGCAACGCCCATAGTCACAGTGCTTAAGAAAGACGGTGCAGTAAGAATCTGCGGAGATTTCAAGGCCACGGTAAATCCAGCGTGTGCAACAGAGCAATACCCATTGCCAATCATTGAGGATATGTTTGCCCAACTTCATGATGAGAACTATTTCAGCACTCTGGATTTACGAGACGCATACAGTCAAGTGGCTTTAGACGATAACGCGAAGAAAGATTGCGTCATTAATACGCCAAAAGGGCTATTTCTACAATAGGCTTCCTTTCGGGATAGCCTCTGCACCCGCAATATTCCAAAGAAAAATGTTTTGGCTGGCCTTCCAGGAGCGCAGGCTTATCTTGACGATGTGCTCATTTCCGAGAGAGCGAGTGACAGCGGTGAGAGGCTCAAAAACGTCTTAGAGCGCTTCCGAGAGTGCGGTGTAAAGCTAAGGATCGATAAGTGCAAGTTGCGTAGCCCAGCGGTAACTTATCTTGGTCATCGCGTCGATCATGATGGGCTTCATCCGACAGAGAAAAACCTTGACGCTATCATGCAGGCACCGAGCCCCTGTAATCTCACGAGCTACGTGCGTTTTTGGGTATGGTTACGTGTTACGTTAGGTTTCTGCCGAACATGCCAACCACACTTGGTCCATTCTATCAACTGCTTGAAAACAATGCACGTTGGCAATGGAAACAGCCTCAAGAGCTCGCGTTTGAACGTGCCAAGGAAAGAAGTTTCTCGTTCATTTCGACCCTTCGAAGGAACTTAAACATGAATGTGACGCATCTCCGTACGGTGTGGGAGCTGTCTTGTTTCACACGACTAGTAACGTTCACAGGCCAATCGGATTCCGCTCGCGAACATTAACGCAGGCGGAGCGCAAGTGTTCGCAGCTCGAGCGAGAGGCACTGGCTCTGGTAGTCGGCGTCACGATATTCCGCGACTACCTCTAGGTCGGGAATTTACCTTGGTGACTGACCATCAGCCACTGCTCGGCCTGCTGAGATCAGACAAGCAAACGCTCACAATGGCCGCCGCACGAATACAACGGTGGGCGCTTCACCTGGGGGCCTACCGATTCCGGCGACAGTGCGCAGCAGGACTACAAATGCTGAATGCGGACGCCCTGAGCCGACTTCTGCAGCGGTCTCCGGAATCTGGCGATGACGGTGAGCCGCCCGAATATGTGCTGTCGCTGAACAAGCTGAACAATGGCGCCGTAACAACGCGTGAGCTGAAGGCATTGACGTCTTCTGACCCTGTCCTGGTCGAGGTCAAACAGTACATACTACATGGGTGGTCCAGGAACACAAACGGAATGGCCCAGGCCGTACTGCCGTTTTTTGACCGTAAACGAGAACTATCTGTAGCACATGAACTGGTGTACTGGGGTAATAGGGTCACAATACCGACCGAAGCTAGGGAGCGAGTGCTGCATATCCTACACGAAACGCACCAGGGTTCACCGGCAATGAAAACCGTCGCACGTTCTCTGTTCTGGTGGCCAGGCATCGACAGAAACATTGAAGAGGTGTCTGCTCAGTGCCAGCACTGTGTGCAAAATCTGCCCATGCCCGCCGCGGCCCGCGTCGTTAACTGGCCTGAAGCAGGCGAAAGGTGGTCCCGTATTCACATTGACTACGCGGGTCCGATTTGCGGAAAAATGATACTCGTAGTAGACGCGCATACCAAATGGCTCGAAGCACTGCCTGTGGCGCATGCTTCAACGCAGACTACAATTAACGATCTGCGTGACATTTTCAACAGGTTTGGAATGCCTCGCACAGTCGTTTCTGACAACGGTACCTAGTTTAGCAGTGAGGACTTCGCGTCGTTCTTGGCAAACAACATTGTGCACCTTCGATGCGCTCCATACCATCCCCAGTCTAATGGTGCGACGGAAAGGGCAGTGCGAGCTATAAAAAAATGGTCTTCGAAAAATGAGGGAAGGGAACCTGGAAGAGAACCTAATACGGTCACTTTTTAACTACCGGAGGACTCCGCAAAAGTTGAGCAAATCCCCAGCAGAGCTGCTTTTGGACCTAATACGGTCACTTTTTAACTACCGGAGGACTCCGCAAAAGTTGAGCAAATCCCCAGCAGAGCTGCTTTTGGGCGATCAAACACCCTCACGCTTGGACACATGTTTTCCTCCAGCCCTTCCGGGACCAAAAGAGAGCAACGATGATTTCCTGCCACTACCTGGAAGTGAGGTATATGCCCGCAATTACGGTGCGGGGAGCAAGTGGACACCCGGCCATGTGAAGGCGACGTCTGGATCGAGAATGGTGACAGTGGAAACATCGGACGGAGTCATCCAGCGGCACGTAGCCAGGTCCGCCCGCGGCAAGAAGCACCAGTGGTTACCCCGGCAGTAACTACAACCACCACACATCCCAGTGAGCAAGACGAAGCAACACTACAGCAACTACAGCATCCAAAAACGGTGAACCCAGAAGAAGACAGCAATGCGCGGCGCGTCCCAAATGGCACCGATTCTCCAGATTTTCCAGCACCAGATATCCCGGTGGCCCCGTTGAATACGGGTGTCGCCCAGCCTGCACTAAGACGCTCAACAAGAGAACGCAAGCCAGTGCAACGCTTTCATTTCTGAGGAGGAAGGAATGTGGCATCTTCACGTGTGTTTCCGAAGTGCGCGCACCTTTTACATCCTTATCTGGCGATCCTTCACAGCTTCGAGCTATCGCTACGTACACGTGCTCCTTCCTATCTTCCGGCCACTCGGCTGCTTATAAATACACCCTACACTTTAGAAAAAATGTTCATTTTTCTGGTTCTACTGGTTGTGCGGCTGCTTCCCTGGTTCGGCGTTCTGCGGGCACGCTATGGATATGAAACAGTAACGTACCCGTAAATATCAATCAAACCCTTGTCTGCTCACGGGTATGCAAGGTAGTCAGCGTCGACCGAAGCAGCTTTGTCCAGGCGCGCATGCCACCTTTCTTCATCATACTGTGCAACCGGCTCACAGAACATTTTAGCTGTGGCTGCTCTTTTTCAGAAAATGCGATGCTTTTAACAAACGCAGGCATACTGGCGTCCAAATTTACCGGACCGGTTGGGCGCCTACTGCGCATACGCAGTAGTCTGGCAAGATCGCATACCTGGCGCTAAGCTACTAAGCCTCAGGTACATAGATGACAGCGCAGCGAGTTCTGCAATAAAAAGAAAATTAGCAGGAGACTTCAGCTCCACCTTAAGTGTATGAGACGATATCGTTCATCGTTATTTCCTACTCTCTTTCTTAATTACTGTTTCTTTCAATTGCAGGCATTAACTAGCGTACATCGTTAGGCATACACGTCATACACAACAAGCCACACTACTTCGCTCTTTTAGTAAGTGGAATAAACGTGCTACCATGACCTCGGGGTAAGGTTTGTCACTCGCAACCGAAGGCCCATGGCTCGACTTGCGAACTAATTACCCCAATTTTCTTTTGAAAATAACTTTACGTGTTCAGTTCATAGAGCACCGGAAGCGAAATTAAGAGGTCGCGAGTTCTGATCCCATCGGCGGCATATGGTTTTCTTATTCTTTCTAATCAATTACCTTCAAGTGATGAATAAATTAGGATTTTAATCTTACATTGATCAAGAACACAAATAAAAACATTGTATTGAAAAGCTCCACTATGCTCTTTGGTTTCGGTGGTTGTTCGCTTCCTTCAGGTGTTTGATAACTAGAAACTCATTTGCCTTTCCTTGTCTTCTCAGTGGCATTTCAGTCATGGTACGATATCATACTCGCAATTTAATTTGAGTTTTAATCACTTTCGTTCCGCAGCTCGACGTGAGACGTCACAACCTTGTCGACCAATCCTGTATTAGTGTGACAACGTGCACGGCTTTTCCTCCGAATGTCCTCTCTAACGCTATGACATTAAAAGTGTTTAGTGCAACGCTAACAGACCGTAATAGACCAGAGTGGGTTAGGGAACAAACACGAATTGGATATATTCTAGCTGAAGTGAAGACGAAGAAATGGGCAAGAGCTGAGCGTATAATGTGAAGGAAAATAGCCGATAGTCTCTTAGAGCTCCAAAGTGGATTACGAGCGAAGCCCCGCTTAGCAGAGCACGGAAGCCAGTCAGGTGGGAGTTGGAGATTACAAAGTTTGCCGTGGTCTGGTCGTTGCAGCTGGATTAGGACAAGATTAGCTGGAGGTGAATGCGCGAGGCCCTGGCCCTGCAGTGAATGTGGTTAAGCTGGGGAGGGTTGTTATTTTTGTGGTGATGATGTCTCCGATTTGCTGAAACTCTGCTGACTTAACTGGCCTTATCTGTCTGATCTCTCTTCATGCCATAGAAGGGCGGTGAAAACCTCGGGTAGCAGCTCGGCGAAAGTACCAGGAAAGGGAAACGGGGCTGGTGTTCACTACAGCGCCGCGTGCTGCTGCATGGAGCTGGGTGGGCTTTATGGCTTCTTGGTTCTGGTTTAACCAGGTAACCTTAGGTTTAACTTGCCGCGAGCCATAAGAAACCTTTTCAGAAAGTCTTTTAGGCTTTCTGAAAATCGTTGCGACCAGCTTCAATCTAGTTCTACCATAACGTGCTAAGGTTCACCAGTTAGAATGTGCACTATTAGGCTTCGGTTAATGAGGTTAATCATTTACATGGTTGAATACCGGTCCGCTCTTGTTGACGCAACCTCGACAACGCATCCGGTTACCTGTAAAACTGCGCGTTTAAATGATGCAGCGTTCACAAACTGTTAACTCGCAATCCGATGGTGCTTCCAAGAGCGCCTTCTGGCACTCACTGCTTGACGCATCTCAGCAGTTCTTGTGTGTCGCTTCCTATGACAAGGTTTGCCGAGCCGTCATCATGTAAAGATTCGTTTATACTCTCGGTATAATTACCATGTGTTAAAATGCCAGTTGTTGCTTGACATTCAAGATAAGAGGACGTTGTACCTCAGCGACGGGTAGCGTTTACGAACAGCTGATCGGCAGTTTTTCTCGCGTTTTTTAAGCAAAACAATTTCGCGACGAGTCCGCGGATGTTACTGCGTAGCATGTAGAAACTCTACATTGTTGTTTTGGTAATGGTGGGGGTGGTGGTAATAGCTGCAGTACTAGTAGTAGAAGTAGTAGTGGTTAGAAGTGGCAGTAATGGTAGTATTATTAGCAGTGGCAGCAGCAGTTGTAGGATTAGCAGCAGTACATGTAGTAGCAGTAACAACAGTAGTTGCAGTAATTTCTTGAATGGTAGTACGAGCAAACAGGACACCAAGAAGGCATACACACTCACAAGCAGTCACAAAACTGACCCTTTTACTATCCAAAACGCGTATATGCACAAGGCAAGTAAAAAGAGAAATCAAAACATTGCAAAAAGCGCAACCATATGTAGCAAAGAAAGTAAGCAATGCACGCTGAACTCATACAGAAGCATATTCGCGGAGGCAACCGCTGTACACTCCAGATTGATTTGAAGAAAATAGTGCCAGAGCATGCAAACTACGATCAGACAAGGACGAGACACAAAGCGCTAACTCACAACTAATTTTATTGAAACCAGACAGCGCCTTTATATGGCGAAGTGTCACTGAAAAAAGGAGGAGGGCAGGAAAGGTAAAGATATCGAAGCGACCATCACAGCGAGCACACATGAGCAAGCGGTAACCAAAACAAAAACGAAAAGTTAACAAAGATTATTTAAGGGCGGCATCTAAAAATTCGAACTCGGACGAAAAAAGTGAACCAGATGGGGTGCTGACACACCTATTGCCAAGTTTCCTTATGTGAAAAGCCTCCAGACATTCACGTGCCTTCTTATCTGCGCTTTTGCCAAGAATCTTCGTCTAATTCAATCGTGCCTCGCATCCGTCGCAACCCATAATATGCGCTACCAAATGTGCATATTTATCCTTTAAATCTGATAAATTTCGGGCATGTTCCCCCAAGCGCTCGTTGATGCAGCGCCCAGTCTGGCCAACATAGGTCTTCCCACACGTTAAGGGGGTAGCATACACCACTCCTGCGGAACACATGATGAATGGAGAGTCGTGCCTTATCTGGCAACCTCGCTTTCTTGAGCTGCAAATACGGGGGCACAGCTTTTCAGCTTGTAGGGGCGGAAAAAACGACTCTCACCCCATGCCTGTTGGCCACTTTCTTCAAGTTTTGAGCAGTTTTGTGCAAGTAAGGCACCACCAACCGCTTCTGTGACCTGCAACGATCCTCTTCGGAGTTTCTTCGTGTTCATTGCTTAAGTTTTTTAGAAGGGTCTCGACAGCAGTCAACACTGAGCAGGGGAACCCAGCCGGCGAAAGCCGGCTCACCTGATTCTGGAAGCCAGCCTGCAACCGATGCGGGCAAGACTTTTTCAAAGAAGATTCCAAGCATTGCGACGCTATTGCTCTTTTCGCCGTCTTTGAGTGCATAGAATCATAAGGCAAAAGATCTTTCTTCACGCGCGGGTAATAGCCCCAGCAAACATGTCTCTCAAGAAAGGTTAGTTTTAGATCTAAAAATTGTAAGACGTTAGTGTCAGGAAGTTCATGGGTGAATGTGAGCCCAAGTCCATGTTTGTTAAAAGCATTTAAAGCTTCACCTACTGTAGAGGGGTAGGTGAAGGAAGTCTGCTTTTTTTTCGGCATTCGGCGGCTCGGTTCCCCTGCTCAGTGTTGACTGCTGTCTGCGAGACCCTTCTAAAAAAACTTAAGCAATGAACACGAAGAAACTCCGGAGAGGATCGTTGCAGGTCACATAAGCCGTTGGTGGTGCCTTACTTGCACAAAACTGCTCAAAACTTGAAGAAAGTGGCCAACAGGCATGGGGTGACTGTCGTTTTTACCGCCCCCAAATAGCAAAAGCTGTGCCCCCGTATTTGCAGCTCAAGAAAGCGGGGTTGCCAGATAAGGCACGACTCTCCATTCATCATGTGTTCCGCAGGAGTGGTCTATGCTATCCCCTTAACGTGTGGGAAGACCTATGTTGGCCAGGCTGGCCGCTGCATCAACGAGCGCTTGGAGGAACATGCCCAAAATTTATCAGATTTAAAGGATAAATATGCACATTTGGTAGCGCATATTATGGGTAGCGACGGATGCGAGGCACGATTGAGTCAGACTGAGATTCTTGGCAAAAGCGCAGATAAGAAGGCACGTGAATGTCTGGAGGCTTTTCACATAAGGAAACTTGGCAATATGTGTATGAGCACCCCATCTGTTTCACTTTTTTCGTCCGAGTTCGAATTTTTAGATGCCGCCCTTAAATAACCTTTGTTAACTTTTTTGTTTTTGTTTTGGTTACCGCTTGCTCATGTGTGCTCGCTGTGATGGTCGCTTCGATATCTTTACCTTTCCTGCCCTCCTCCTTCTTTCTTCAGTGAAACTTCGCCATATAAAGGCGCTGCCTGGTTTCAATAAAATTAGTTGTGAGTTAGCGCTTTGTGTCTCGTCCTTGTCTTTTCGTGGTTTGCATCCTCTGGCGCTATTTTCTTCAAATCAAGTATGCACCAACTCGCCCAAAAAGAAGTGTTACTCCCGATTGAGGAATATCTAAGAAAGCGCTTCCTTTTTCGTTAACGCCACCGGTGCATTCGTAATACGTCCACTACCACTTCTTGCAATGCGAAAGGGTTCGACTAACTCTCCCGTGAGCTTGTCGTTATACCTAAGCACAACGTCTATTACTACGGAAGCATCATTCCCATGGGTAAACGCCAAGCAAGATCTTGCGCTGTTTGTGAGTTACGGATGTTTATTTGTTTGTGTCAAGTGAAATAAATAACTTGTAAAAATTGTATTGTAAACTCTGTCCCATCATCATGCCATGATTGACTGCGCCCGCCCTCACGTCGAACTTTCCGTGCCATGCGCTCTGCCATCCGCCGCTGCGTTTGATGACGTGGGTCCTCGTGCTGTTCCGAAACTCCATGTCGCTCAGGCCACTACTATCCCACCCGTTAGCGCTGTGCTCGTTCCTCTGTCTGCCGCTTCTACCGCCGACGCCACCGTTCTCTTCTTACCTTCCGACGTTGCTTTCTGCCGCCACCGTATCTCACTGCCCTTCGCCGTGCTTGACTTGCGCAATGGTGCCAGCACACTTCTCGTCTTCAATACCCTTTCTTATCCCGTTATATTGCTTTGTGGAGAGTGCGTTGGCCATTTTGAGCCTGTGGACTTACTATTTGACCTCGACGCTAACGACCGTTCATCTGCTTGCGAAGTTGATGCGTCGAACGCTACTAATGTGGCTTCCGACCCGCTTCAGTGTGATCTTCTCGCCTGTTCTGTTGATACTGCCCTCTTGCCACGCCGCCGCGAGCAGCTTCTTGAGCTGTTGCACCATTTTTGGTCTTCATTCGACACGCCGCAAGCCTCTTTGGGCCCAACGACGGCTGCCTCCCACCACATCGACACAGGCATTCACCCGCCTCTGCACTAGCGCCCATACCGTGTGTCACCTACAGAGCGTCGTGTCATAGCCGAACAAGTCGAGGACATGCTCCACCGCGGTGTTGTTCAAGAATCAAGTAGTCCCTGGTCGTCTCCCGTTGTCCTTGTCAAGGAAAAGGATGGGTCTATACGCTTCTGCGTGTATTATCGACGTCGCAGCAAAATCACACGCCGGGATGTGTATCCACTCCCACACATTGACGATGCAGTGGACTGTTTGCAAGGCGCGGAATTCTTTTCTTCGCTTGACCTACGCTCCGGATATTGGCAAGTTCCCATGGCTCCAGCTGATCGCCCAAAGACCGCTTTCATCGCTCCGGATGGGCTTTACAAATTCAACGTTATGCCGTTCGGCCTTTGTAACGCCCCAGCAATATTTGAACGAATGATGGACAACGTGCTGCGTGGCCTCAAATGGAAGACCTGTCTTTGTTATCTGGAAGACATCGTGGTTTTCTCTCCTGATTTTCTCACCCATCTGCATCGTCTCCGGCAGGTGCTGACCTGCATTGCTCGTGCCGGCCTTCAACTGAACCTTAAAAAATGTCACTTCGGCGCCCGCCAACTCACTATCCTCGGCCACGTCGTGTGTAAAGATGGTGTTCTCCCCGATCCTGAGAAGCTGCGCGCCGTTGCTGACTTCCCGAAACCGGCCTCTCTCAAAGAGCTGCGCAGCTTCGTTGGCCTACGTTCCTACTTTCGTCGTTTTGTACGTAATTTTGCTACAGTCATCGCCCCACTAACAAAGCTCATGAATGGACCCGCTACCTTGGCCTCTTGGACACCGGCCTGCGACGAGGCCTTCGCGAAGCTCCGCGAAGTTTTGACATCACCGCCCATACTTCGTCATTACGATCCCGATGCTCCAACGGAACTCCGCACTGATGCCAGTGGTGTCGGCCTCGGTGCGGTACTCGCCCAGCGCAAGCATGGGTTTTCTGAATACGTCGTCGATTATGCCAGCCGCGCCCTCACGACAGCTGAGTCAAACTACTCCGTTACCGAGAAAGAGTGTTTGGCAATCATCTGGGCGATCACCAAGTTCCGTCCTTACCTGTACGCACGCACGTTCGACGTTGTTATTGACCACCACGCCCTCTGTTGGCTCGCTACGCTCAAATATCCGTCGGGCCGTCTCGGACGCTGGGCCTTGCGCCTTCAGGAATATGATATCCGCGTTGTGTACCGCTCGGGCCGCAAGCATTCTGACGCCGACGCTCTCTCTCGGTCGCCGGTGTCCCTGACTACCGTTCCCACACCAGACCCTTCCCTGACCGCTTTCACAGTGTCAGATATGCCTTCCGAGTAGCGCCGAGATCCTTGGATTTATGCCCTGTTCAATGTTATCAATATCCCTACCATGGCTGCATATCCGCGAGCTCTCCGCCGCCAAGCTTCCCATTTATCCGTCCGGGATGGTCTCCTTTATCGCCGAAACTACAACCCCGACGGCAGAAAATGGTTACTGGTTATCCCACGCCATCTCCGCTCCGACGTTTGTGCCCATCATCACACTGACCCGCAAAGTGCTCACACTGGTGTTCTCAAAACATATCACCGGCTCCGTCAACGCTACTACTGGCGTGGAATGTACAATTTTGTTCGCCGCTACATTCGATCGCGTGATGCCTGTTAGCAACGAAAGGATTCACCTTGTCACTCGGCCGGTCCCCTGAAACCTTTACCATGCCCCGCTCGCCCCGTTGACCGCATCGGCATCGACCTTTATGGCCGACTTCCCTGCACTCCGGCCGGTAACCAATGGGTAATCGTCGCCGTCGATCACCTGACCCGTTATGCCGAGACAGCCGCCCTTCCCACGGCGACGGCTCGTGTGATGTCGCTTATTTTATTCTACACCACTTCGTCCTCCGTCACGGCACACCTCGGGAGCTCCTCAGTGACCGGGGCCGTGTATTTTTGTCAGAGGTAGTTCAAGAGCTCCTTTCAGCATGTCAAATCATACACCGTGCGACTACTGCCTACCATCCGCAAACAAACGGCCTCACGGAGCGATTCAATCGCACTCTGGGCGACATGCTCGCAATGTACGTTGCGTCTGACCATTCCAACTGGGATCAGGTACTTCCGTTTGTGACTTTTGCCTATAATACCGCCCATGAAGCGACGACAGGTTTCTCCCCTTTCTTCGTCTTATACGCCCGTGAACCATCCTGTACCATCGACACCATTTTACCCTACCGACCAGATCCGTCTGAATACACAACTATCTCCGACATTGCCCACAAGGCTGAAGAGTGCCGTCAGCTGGCCCGAACGTTTACTTCCGGCACACAAGGATATCGCAAAGACGTGCACGACAATGCCAGGCCTCCTCCGGCGTTCTCCACTGACTCTCTCGTTTGGCTTTGGGTTCCTGCCGACAGCAAGTTCTCCATCAAGTACCATGGCCCTTATCGCGTCATTCAACGCACGCCTCCTGTCAACTACCTCACTGAGCCAGTTACACCTTCCTCGGACCACCGCCGTCGTGGTCGTGAGGACGTCCACATTAGCCGCCTCAAACCGTACTACAACCCGCCTGTCGTTTCTTCGCCGTAAGTCGCCAGGATGGCTATTCCTTCTCGCCGGGGCCATTGTAAGAAGAAGAAGAGGACATCTCCGCGGTACCGCACTTCGTCGTCTTTGCTGGTGGTTCAGGCGCGATTCTCGTGCTGGAGCTGCTTCCTTCGGTTGGTTCTGCCGTCTTGCTACGACCTGACCGCTGCGTGCGTTGGTCGCCGTGACCCACTAATAAATCCACTGCTCACTATAAACAAATCAAATAAATATCCTTGACTGGGATTCGAACCCGGGGCGGCACGAACTGATCAGCTTCACTGACCACTGCGGGATGCACTGGGCTACCACCGCTTTTTTTTTCAACATGGTATTTATTACAACGGCACGGTGTTTTATGCAACTGAGCTATTTACACACATTAAGAAAAAGGGGCAAATCAACACACCTAGCCAACGAAGCACGAGAAATTAGCCAATTCGGAGCGCAGAGGTAATACAACATAACACGACACCATCAAAGCAATAAAGAACTACAAGAAAGGCTATGAACAACTCAACACTAAGAGTAAGTACCACTCCAGTTCATACTCGGTCCGGGCATACAATTGTTTTAGCTGCACAATCATTCTACAGAAATGGTGTATAGCATAAACAACATATTCACAATGTCGGCTCATCATGCGTGTTTTCCACAGGCTGTGTAATCCAATTAAAAACAACTTGTCTAGCAGTTCATCAACAAATCGTAGTGGAGCGAGAAATCGTACAGATTTCCGCATCAACTTAAGTATTTTCTTTAATATCCAATGCATGATGTCCCAGAACAGTATTGCACCTGTACAATTATTGAATCAATGCTCAATCGCTTCAGGAGAGACGACGGTTAGCCGAAGACACTAAAATTCCTCTTTTTCTCTGGCTATGTTTTAAGCGGTAATGCCTGAGTGCGCAACTTGAAGAAAAATTTTTTCTACATGGCGAGAGGAGCGATTAAATACTCCCTTGATTACGTCATGCCGTGGTAAACCAATATACACAGAGCGATACATTGGCGCAGAGAAGAGCATAAAGAGTAAGTACTTCTACAACAGTTTCCTCGACACCGAAAAATAAACCCAGGGGAGAAATGGACAAGTAGGAAACGAACAACCAAATAGAGCTCATTCATGGATCAGAACAAACGCAGACGATGAGAAACAACAGAGGACACAGTGAGGCTCAGTAAATCAAGAACTAAATTTACTCGCAAGAATGCAAGCATTGCTCGGTGTGTAGTGTCTCGGAAAAATATGAAACGTGAAACTATTTGTCATACATACAGATTGACTAAACCAATGCCGCCAGCACTTGCAGGCTAGAAAAGGTCATACGCCGCATTAATTGAAGAGACGAATCCGACGCAAAATTCGCGAAACTTTTATGGAAACCGTGGATATGAAGTGTTGTGCAAGGAATAATTTCTAGTACATAAAAATTTTAGTGTCGAGAAACAGATTGCGTGCGGTCGCCCTGCCAAAAATCGAGAGACCATGGGAGAGAATAGTATGAGCATAGCACTGGTGAGTTGGCTCACGGTCTTTCCAGTAATGTGAACAGTGCTCATAAGCACTCGTAGGAAGGCCAAGGTACTTTGGTGCCGTACGTGTCTATTGCAGCCGAACACACCTCGTGTTCGGCTCTCGCGCCGCGCATTGCGCAACGTCTTCATCAATTAATACTACTCTGAACTAATATTCGCGCTTTGAGCTACATGGTGGTAGTGACAGAGAGTTGTGGGCTGCATGAGTTGACGTGGACATCATTGTAGCGGAAACACAATACGCTTTGGCGGTGACAACATTGCTGCAGAAACGCGGCGCTGGAGCGTAGGTCGCTGGCGTACATTGCGTAAATTACCACTCAGGATGAAAACGTTCAAGACGCGCATAACTGGCTCCCTAGGTCAGTGGACACCTCAGTCGTGCTTTGAGGTACGTGGCGAGGTTTCCACGTGCAAAAAACGGTGCTTCCACTCAATATTTTCTGCTTAGCAATGCTAAACGACCAAAATGATTTTCCTCCAACATTGGTAAACAATGTCAATAGCGTCTTCACATTACTCGAGTCATACTAATAACGTACTACTACTACTAGCAGTAAAAATTAATTCATTCGAACTTTTTCACAACAATTTTACTTGTTTCATTCTTCATAACTACTATAGGACTGCCAGTACCTCTGCAATGAAACAAACTCTATGTATACCATTACTTGCCTATCGCCGCTATAGTTCTCGGATCTGCCTTTTTCACAAAAGCTACTTCCATAACACCCACCTGCGCAATGAACTATTCTCTAATCAGTCCTGTCGATCTGCCCACATTGGCCTTCCTCACAAAGTTAGAATTATTTCTTGTCACACTGATTCCTGTACCGACAGTTCTATTCCACGTACATCACAGGACTAGAACCGCCTTCCCGGAATTATCGCTGCCATTGAAGACAATCAATGTTTTAAAATGCACTAGATAGCATTGCATGATTAGGAGCCTTACAGAATGTATTTTTATTTTGCTGATTTTCTTCCTTTTGTTTTATGTGTTTCCATTTACTAACTCGCCTCTTTCATGCCAAATGCCCTTGATAGCATTAATAAATGAAATAAATGAAAAAGTCGCAGCTGTAATACTAGAAACCAACCACATGAGTTGTAGCGCAAGCTTTTACGTCTGGTCTCCAGTGGCTTGTATGTCATATGCGGCAAAAATAAGGACATTATCATTAACTAGGTTGACTTTGGCAGCAGCTTATAATATGGAATGTTACAGGTACAGTCAGGGACAAAAGTCTCCGGACCACGTGCTGCTCAAACGAAGCTTATAGCTCTGCTATCGGACGACGGCTAGAGACCGCAATTGTGGAGATGAAAGAACAAAAATTTAACTTTTACCTACACAAGTGTGGTCTCCAGCCGCCGAATAATAGCAGAGCTACCGACTTCGTTAGAGGAACACGTGGTCCGGAGACTTTTGTCCCCGACTGTACATGGTTATTCTTTAATTAGAAATCTTTGCCTGCAACGTACGTGAAAAAAAAGTATATGCACTCCTGTACAGCGCTCCTATACATAGCATCGCTGTATTTGCGTGACGTCCTTCCCGTTGGCATTGCCGCATTCATAATATATTTAACAAAACACATTAAAGTGCAATGTTTATAACTTTCCTATGCCACCCGGTACGGACGGGTTGCTGTTCCTTATTTTTCTGATATTCCATTCTCTCTGCGTACAAAATGTTTAATGATTGCAGTGTTTGAAATTGAGGCTTTTTAATGAAATATCCTGCTAACTGAAAATTGCAGAAATCCTCTCGCTATTAAGTACCACAGAGCTTAACTATGGATATGAGAAAGCAAGACGTTGTGCTTATGTACCCGACATCTTTAATGGGTTACAAGGTTAACATTTTTATGTGACCTCTATGCGTAACCTGAAAGTACGCTTGACTGTCTTAACTTCCTATTCTCTGTTTGTTCAGCATAAAGTCGGCCAAATCTTAAGTTCCGTCTGAGTTCAGCATTGCCGTCCTTTGTGATCCTCTACAGATTGGCAGTAAACATAATAGGAATAGTAATAATACTTATTATTATTATTATTATTTTTATTATTATTATTATTATTATTATTATTATTATTATTATTATTATTATTATTATTATTATTATTATTATTATTATTATTATTATTATTATTATTATTGTGATCAAAAGCTTTTGAAACAGTTCATCACGGCATTTTATTAGAAAAGCTGCACTCCATGGGTTTCAGAGGTCCGTTTTACGATGTGCTCAAGAATTATCTTTCCGGTCGATCACAAGTTGTTGTGTTAGACGGGATGACAAATGTAAGTAGTAAACTTCCATTGAAGGCCGGTGCTCCGCAGGGTTCCATATTATCACCCCTTCTGTTCAATCTGTTTGTTAATGACTTATCCGAAGTAATTTCCAAAGGTCTAATATTTCAATACGCCGACGACACTGTTCTGCTTTCTAAACACTTTTCTTACAACACGGCCATTACTAATCTCCAGAATAACATACACAAAACAATAACTTGGTTCACTAATAACTGTTTGGAAGTTAACCCGGTAAAAACGAAACTCGTTTGCTTCAGATCCCCATTAAAACTACCAGCTATAGATGCGCCGGTTTTTCTACATATTCACAACTGCTTTCCCTGTCGGTGCGTGCCGCTCACCTATGTGAATTCGGTAAAATACTTGGGAGTCTTCTTCGACACTGATATGTCTTGGCACAGCCAGCTATCACACGTCTGCGATAGGCTAAGGAGCGCAGCCTGGTTGTTTTTCCATATAAAATCAATTGTTCCTTTTCACATAAAAAAAAATATTGCGCATGCTCTGGTGTACAGCATTCTCCGATATGGAATTACTATTTTTGCTTTTTGCTCAGCCAGATGGCAAAACAGAGTTGACACTTTATTAAGAAACATACTGACAAATATAGCATATAACGCCCCCTTTTCTGTATCCGATAACATTTTCACAGCCCTTGGTCTTCCATGCTTTCGAACTCTCTTTCTACAGACTGTAATGTCATTTCTGGGACAGCATTTTCAAAGTGCATCATGTAGCTTCCCGAAGCCTACGTAGTACCATTCGTTTTAAGGTACCGCGCTCCTCAACAAGGTATGGAGAAGCCAGGCGCTGTGTTTATGTTCCCCAAATTTTTAATGATTTGCCAGAGGAGGTGCTTTCCGCAACATCAAAAAAAGCCTTAAAAATCATGGTTCAGTCATTGTAACACGGTTCTTATTTGTCTAAATTTTCATGATCAGGCACGAAGTGTTAAATTACTATTGTGTTAACATAGGCTCTTGCAGTTTATTTTATCTCTTGTTGATGTCACTTACCTGAACAGTTACACCTTGATCACTACTCATTTCGTGTTATTGTTTTGATATGTTGTGTTAATATTATGCTCATATTTCATGTTTGTATTGCACGTCCGCCTGCCGACTTTGCCGGGCCTAGTCCCTCAAGCCACTAGAGGCTTTGACAGGCCCGTTTCTTTATTATGTATTTACTATGTGCAATAAAAGATATTATTATTATTATTATTATTAATTATTATTATTATTATTATTATTATTATTATTATCATTATTAATCATAAGCTATTGCTCTCTTGTGTGGCAAACCACGACGAAAACAAATTTAGATTCCCTACTCTCAATACAAAAAAGAGCAATACGCGCTATCAGTAACTTAGAGCTGTCCTCTAGTTGTGCGCCCTACTATAGATCGCATGGAATACTCCAAATGCCTCAGTTCTACAAATACAGGCTAAGCCTGGAAGTTTACCGCCAATACCGGTTGGATAAATCTACCTTTGAAACAAAATACCAGGAAAAAAGAAGTGTGTACGATTTAAGAAAGAGCATCATAGTCAAGCCCCGAGCTCGAACAAACTATGGACATCAAAGATTAAGCTGTCAGATAGCAGATTTATTAAACAACTATCCGTCATTCATGACCTATTAACCGAAAATCTTTCATTAAGCAGGTTTAAGAAAACACTGAAGGGATTATTCTTAAAGGAAGACTAGCGTGTTATGTTTTCATGTTTTTCTTCTTGTTTTCAATTGTATGTTTCATGTACTTCAAGTTCGATAGTTTACATGTATTTTATGTTTGGAAGTGTTTTGTTAACATGTATTGCCAGTAGAAGTTGCTGCACTTATTCTTGTACTCCGTTCCTGTACATATTCTTGCACTGTAAAAAAAAAATATGATAAGGGGGTTGGGGGATACAGTTTCATCTACGACATTTCTCTGCATGTAAACTCTGCTGTACACTCTGCATGAGTGTCAAACCGCTGCTTGCCACAGGGTGGCGTGACCTCGTCAGGCATTTTTCCGCCTTTTGTCACGTCCCCCAAGACAATAGTTATGTATTATTGTCTTGAATAAAAAAAATGATTGATTGATTGATTGATTGATTGATTGATTTATTGATTGATTGATTGATTGATTGATTGATTGATTGATTGATTGATTGATTGATTGATTGATTGATTGATTGATTGATTGATTGTAGGTGCCGGATCAGTAACACTATAAGGCTTATTCATAAATATGTTGCCGATAATTCATATATACTGCCGGCTGCCAGTATATCTTTCTCGAACTAGCACTCCCACAATAGCTAGGCTGTCGAGGTTGTGATAGATTTTCAAAAATAACAGCGCGAAAGACGGGGACAAAGGGTAGAAAAAAAAAGAAGGATAGAAAAAGGACTCCCAAACATCAAACTTTTGTTGATTGAAAAAATTGCCCTGAAGCAATAACGGAGCGCTACACATAAACAAAACTCCATCAAGTGAGAAATTAGAAAATACAATCTTTAAGTCGCTTCTCGTTCAACCACAAGGCATGGCGCCGCAAAAAGCAGTGCTTTTGTTCATCGGGCATCGGGCATCATCGGGCACGGTCATGCAAGCCAACTAAAGGCTTATAGACCAGCCTGTTTCTGTTGTATTGCACTCGCTTTGAATTGTGACATTGCAATGAACATTAATGCTGGTATTATTAGTATTGTCACATTAGCTCGGCCACCGGTATCTTACAAAATGACGTGTACAACGCAATTAATTTGCCCAATGACAATCAAATAATTGTCAGTGTTCAAAAATTGCGAGGGTTTTAAGGTATTTAAACCAAGTAGACGTGCGAAAACATGTGTTCAACCTAGTTGGCTCGTAGTTTTGCTTTGCTGGATCGTCGGCACGTCTGGCGACGATATTAGACTCAGGTTAAGCTGTGATCAAGGTTAAACTGGTCTGATCTGTTCACACCGCAGTTGGAAGTTGATGAAGACGGCGATGTTCAATGCACAGTTCGTGAATCATTTGCAGTTTCAACAAGAGGCGTGATGGGCTGCGGAGATGCCGCTACCACACAAAGCAATGATGGATCGCCTCTGGTTGGCCGCACAGGCGACACTTCACCGACCATGGCACAAAAGTCCCCTTGTTGCGAAGCCAGGCCTTGACCGGTAGGATCGAAGCGTGGAGTTTAAAAAAGAAAGGGATTTGTAGCATATTTAATATAGAACTGCTAAACTGACTTTCATACACTAGATTCAATAACACCTAAGAAAGGTTGCAGATACACGGGCAGAGAGAAGAGATTCTGTTAGTACTTTTGTCATGTGCCTCATTGACCGGTCGAAACAATATTGCAAGGAAAAGCGAACAGTCAGGAGGAAGTGATGATTGGGTTTTTTAGCCTGGAAAAACCGTATGATGGATCGGCACACAGAACCGCCTCGTTCAACCAAATCTCTCGTCAGTGAACAATGCGCCTCGGTACGGGGGTTTGTGCTGCGCAGGACCGGCCGCCTGAATGGTTGCCTGTTGTTGACGCATGTGTATGTCTCCCGCAGTTTTGAGGTGCACGTGAAGTGCAGTGTACGAACACACAAGAATGTGTGTCGGCATCACGGAGTAGTATGTGTGTAAGTAACGCATATGATAGCTCAGCGGGTTTGATTTCTATGCAATAAAAGAAATAAAGATTGGCTACGTCGTTAGAACAGTGTTCTTGAGCACTGGCCAGCGAAGGTGATCTGTTCGCCCTGGCGCGGGTTGCCTACCCGTTCGCGGCAACCTTTATTTTATTAATTTAGGTGAAGCTTCAGGAATGAAACAGTTTTTGCAGCTTTGGTCGTGAAGCAATGCTTTCGCCCTAAAACACAACTTGTTTATTTTCGCTGTCCACTAAAGACTAGCGTAATTAACTTGCATTTACGCTTACATCACTGGGGCTGTGTTTCTTGTCAGTGTTCACCGGTTGAACGTGGTGAATAGTGTTAAATCACTTGGAGTATCTTTGGATAGCACCTTCTCGTGGCAACTCCACTTATTCTATAATAAAGAAGTAATTACTCACTGACTCCACCCGAGCGCATTACTCGGCATTCACCCGTACGGTAGCGGTCGGGTTGATGTCACTGAGTAATTACTCCCTTATTACAAAACTACTCCACCTTGGGGTATTCCTGTAAATATTTGACCACCACTTATTCTATCTTTGCTCTAAACTGCGGCTAGCATCTTTGCTGTTCAACATCAACAGTTTTGCGCCACGTGCCTGTAAAGAAAATGAATGTGCATGCTTCAGCTTGCAGTGTGTGGAAATACGGCATTTCTGCTTTTGGCTTGTGTTTGGTTTGTTGGAGATGCTGGCTAGACAGCATTATAAAAAATACTCTTGTAAGTTTTGCCTGTAATTTGGCAGTATTGCCATCTGCAAATATATTCCGCGAACCAGGCCTCCCCAATTTTAAATTCTTGCACATTCAAACTGTTACCTTTACACATTTATAGAACTCGGTATTTATACACGATAATGCTACCACGTGGCAGCTTGTAGCCGACGTTCGATATGTTGCATTTCGTTCAGCCACTAGGTCTCGGTGCAGCCAGACTCTGAGCTTATGTTCCCGATATTTCCAGCAAGTTACCAGATATCTTTTCCACCGCATCCAATGACAATCTGAAAGAATTATTCACGCATAAATGGTGAAATACCGTTAACGCTTTGAGAATTATTTGAAATTTTTTTTCGGGTTTTATAGCTCTTTTAATTATAGCTTAAATGGGCCTGCCAATTTTTATCGCGTTCTTGCCCATTCCTTGTAAAATTATTCTTTTGCCCGTGTGCTTATGGATCCCTCCGCGTATTTCAATCGCTAGGTGTATTATATAACATGAGGCCTGTTCTTGCATGCTAACTAAAGGCATAGGCTGCCTGTTCGTAATGTAGCGCACTTCTTGGCGACAATACAAATTATTACGTTTACAGCAGTAGCAGTTAGAGCAATGTAAGTAGCTCCATTATTATTAGTATCAGCAACAGTAGTAGTGAACCAGAGGTGGTCAAAACTTGCTCAGCCCTTCACTACGGCGTTTCATAGCCTGAGTCGCTTTGGGACATTAAACTCCAATAAACCAAACCAACAGTAGGGGTTGAGTTGCATTAGGAGTAGTTGTAACAGTAGCAGGAGTAGTAAAATACGACATTAGTAGCAGGAGCAGTACATGAAGCAGCAGCAATGGTACTAGTAGTTGTAGTGCTAGTATTAGCAATAATAACTAAGGTACTAGTAGTAGCAGCAGCAGTATTTCCTGCACGTGAGTATGATATACTCTTCTTTCAAAAAACAAGCAGAGCAATGTGATTGCGCATCGATCAGTGCTATTCTGCAGGACGATCCAGTTAATCAAAATAGAAGTTTAATCGAATTGAGAGATGAAGGAATATTATATATGTTATATATCAATGTACGGTGGAGTGATTTAGGAGTGGGCTTCCGCTCTGTAAAGATCTCCATAAGGACGGGTCCGCAATTTTGTTCTCATAAAGGTATCGTGACAACCATTCAACAAAATTAAGGTCACAAGAACTGGTTTACGATGAGTATCACACAAGCACCTCAAGGCGCAGTTCTAAAAGCCAGGAGGTTTTCCGCTCGCACGAGCGCAGTTTTGTTACAGCAACCGGAAACACGTAAAAGCAGCCGAAAATCACCATCATCAGCATGAATACGCCCATTGCAGGGCAAAGGCCTCTCCCATGCCTATCCAATTAACCCTGCCCTTTGCCAGTTTCGGCCATCGTATCCCCGCAAACTTCTTAATCTCATCCGCCCACCTTACTTTCTGCCGCCCCCAGCTATGCTTGCCTTCTCTTGGAATCCATTCCGTTACCCTTAAGGACCAGCCTTTACCTTGCCTTCGCATTACATGCCCTGCCCAAGCCAAGCAGCCGAACATAGTATGCAAACTGTCTGGATCTGTGTTGCGAGTTTTTTTTTTTTTTAACTTGGCTTTCAATATTTTTCTGGGGCAACTCGGTTGTTTTCTTTCTTTCACAACTAACCGCATTAAAGCGCCCGTCGAAAATATCGACTGCCGGTCCGCAACTTCCCTTGTTTGTCTTTTACGTAACAATCATTCACTCATAGAGACGATGTTCGAGACAATCTATGCCGGCTGAACTGAGCAGATGTCAGTGATGTCAGACACTTCCCCTACACCTGTGTGGCAGATACCATGAATTCTGGTCTTGTTTTACCCCCTCTCTGTCTTATTCGTAGTATGATAATGCGGTGGATGATAGTGCGAGCAGCTGCACACACTCGCGAAGGGTGGGTGTCGAGCTCTCCATTTCCTGCGGCTGCAATTAGGAGCAGCTGTGACACGGTTAGGCATGCTCGAACCTGTATTTTATTCATGCAGTCGCCTGTCACAAACCTTTTTTACCCTTCTTTTTTAAGCCAACGCAGAGCACAAGGTAGGTGAAATACAGCTCAGGCCAATTCCGCTTCTTTTATTTCAGAGGAGATTACCCCCCCCCCCTCACTCTCTCTCGCTGTATAGAGAGGGGCACGAATGACAAAAGCGATCTACTTGAATTGCGAACGAGACGTGGGATTGAGTTTACTTGCCGGGTGTACTGCACTTTTTTCTTTGCGAAGTGATCTTTAGGGAAAAGCTGAACGATGACAAGTAGAGTTCATTTGTGAAATAAAACTCAGCTTTTCCCGACCATCTCTTGCTGGGTCGTCGTGCGCATAACATCGCAACTAGTGATGGGCTTCACAATTAAGAGGATCAAAGTGGAAGGCAAGCATATATTTCCAGAGGTTTTTTGTATATTTCTATACTGTTACTGAAGAGCGCGGTTGTTGAACACACCGCGTGAGTCACTTTTTTAAAAAAGAATCCTCCTCATCCTTAATCTATTTAGGTCAACCGTAAGGCCCTCAGCACAACAGTCTGCAGCCCCAATAGCGCCAAATCCTAGCACAACCATCCAAGCACCATCGTCATCCGAGCACTACCAGAATTCTTTCGAGCTCCTGAACCTATTTCTTTTGTTTCCTATAATGAAGAGAATTACAGATTTTCCTCTTAAAGAAGCCGCGGCAGGTTTGTGCTAAAAAATGAGAGAGAAGCTTTTTCATTAAAGACAGAGAATCTAGTTTGCGCTGGAACAGCGGTGAAGCGCTAATCGGCTTTGCCGAGTGATTTAGGGAGAAAAGGAGACACGGAGAAGACCACAGAAAATAATAGGGTAAAAGAATTTGAAAGAACAAATATATCCAAACATTGAATAGCCGTGAACACCATTAAATAATCAAGAGGGGATGCAGAAAAGTTTCAAAGATAATGGAGTATTGCAATGCCCTGTACACGAACACACTAACAAAGTTGGTTGAAAGGCATGCATCACTACTGTAATTCAGTAAACAGTGTACAAGCTTGTTCTTTTATTTCTAAAGCTTGAATGCCACAAAGCACGATACATAAAAAACAATCAAAATCGACCTTGTGAACACCTCCTACTGGCAGCGATCGTATTATTGAAGGGAAGCTGAAACGGTTTTGTGAGAATTCGAGGTTATTCAAGAATTGGAATCTATCAAGCTTCTAGATAAACCCTGCAAAGTATTTTTGAACTAGCATTTATAATAGTGACATAATCGTCGATTAAAACCACGACGATGTTCAGGCTTCTCCTCACTACGTTTGAGGAGTGCGAGGAAACTCGGCAGTGACGTCATTATCGCCGAAACTTCAGATGTCTGCTGCTTACGCCTGCATGCTGCTGTGCGTCGTCAGATGGCGGCAAACAATGCATTGTGAGCTCCACCTTTGATGGCGTCGGTTTTCCTCCATGAAATAAACCTTTATTCGCTGGAAACGTAGTGCCGTCATGCGTGACGTCATTATCGGGGCCTCCGCCCGTCGCTGTGCACTTCAGAACGCCGACGACGACTTTATTCGGCGATTACGCCACCATTTCAAATGCTAGAGCAAAACGATTTCGCAGGCTTTACCAGCACATTTCGCACATTCGGCAACATTAAACTCATGGAATTCTAAAACCGCTTCACTTGCCCTTTAAATTGCCCTGGTGACGTCATATGGATACAAGCCCGGCGACGTCGTCTCTAAAAAGGGAATATCTCCCGTCGCTTCGCGTTCAAGATCGAAGTAACATGCGTCGCACACGCATGATTAGCCAATGAAAGCACCTAACTAAGAAAATTCAAAGACGAAAACGTAGGTTTTCGCCTGTAAAGTTCAAAATTTGGTTGCAGATACTCGGTATAGTGATAAACGTGGAAATTTGTTCGGCTTCGACCTTCGCACGATCCGATATTGTTGAAGCAGCGATCGTAATCGCGCCAACTTTGGACCCTAGAGACGTGTAAGCAAAGATCTGGGATTTACGGACTTGGAACTTAAAGAGCGAAATGAATGACATGCGCTAAAAGAGGTGAGTAGCGAGTGATATCCTGGATGTGAGAAAAATAACAAAAGCTCCACTCTCGCACTATATCTCTCCAAATTTCTTTCTGTCGATCGTTCGGAATTTGGAAATGGCGTTTTAATTGATAATATGTTTCACTGGATGTGAAATACGTACGTCGCTAACTCACTGGCCAGTTGGGAAGCTGCCTGCATTATTGTGTGAGGAATATTTGAGCAACAGAACGGTGTGCGGCAAGAATTGTATGCGCTATGATAGCAGGACCAGCAGCCGGCACTCTGAGTTTCAACAATCCCGGAGCCTTGACCTGCTATTACACCGCTCACCAAGATCCTAAACATATATGACAGAAACAAGAAAGCCTGCAGGAAGCTTCAGTGTACCATTAACAGCGAATTTCGGAATCATCGTATGCCTGCTAGCGCTAATTTCTCACATTACCACTTGCGTAATCATCATTTATATTTCACTTCATCAGGGCGCTACTCGCGGTTACAAACTACAGGTACAGACTGGAAGCTTTGCTTTATTCAATTAAATTCAATTAAATGGCAGTCAGCGGCAAACCTTTGTCCCGGTCTAAACGTTTGCTTCGCTTTTGGCAGGTGAGCTCTGCAAGCCAGGGGACAGTATCAGCCGGAAAGCGGCTCGTATCTTCAACGGCTATCACCTTCGCAACTGCTTCGGGTGACTGATCTGCGCATGCGGCTCAAGAAAGCTGTTGTTTCGACATCGCAAGCCATCCTTGCCTTCATTCGCTCTGGACCTGCCAAAGATGTCCCCCTGGCGCCGATCACCGACTATTTAAAGACCGTCAACTTCGTGGACCGTTGCAGTCAGCGGCAAACCTTTGTCCCGGTCTAAACGTTTGCTTCGCTTTTGGCAGGTGAGCTCTGCAAGCCAGGGGACAGTATCAGCCGGAAAGCGGCTCGTATCTTCAACGGCTATCACCTTCGCAACTGCTTCGGGTGACTGATCTGCGCATGCGGCTCAAGAAAGCTGTTGTTTCGACATCGCAAGCCATCCTTGCCTTCATTCGCTCTGGACCTGCCAAAGATGTCCCCCTGGCGCCGATCACCGACTATTTAAAGACCGTCAACTTCGTGGACCGTTGCAGTCAGCGGCAAACCTTTGTCCCGGTCTAAACGTTTGCTTCGCTTTTGGCAGGTGAGTGTTGGTTACACCTGTTGTAATTCATCACTTTTCGTGTTTTGCCGCTGACTGCACCATGTCTTCTTTGTGTACTTCTTGCTCAAAAGCCATACCGAAAGATGGGAAATTTATGACTTGCTGTGCCTGTGAGGGCGAATTTCACTTGGAGAAAAACTGCTCGTCAGTTACTGATAACGCCTACAAGAAGATGAGTACGGTAACACGTGAAACATGGAAGTGTCCTTCATGCAAGGATGATTCGGTGGCGCAACCTGACGTAGCATCCAACCCCGATGGTGGTTCGTTCTCGCAGCAACTGTCTGCTCTGAATGTGAAGCTGGATACTTTGACTACCACTTATCAGCACTGATGGGGAAAATGGAAGAACTGTTGTTGGTCAAGGAAGCTAGTGAAAAGGTTGCTTCAGCAGTCGAGGACATACAGTCAGCTATTGACTTCCTTTCGTCACGGTATGACTCTGTGCTTGCTGGAGTGACCACTAATCAGGCTGAGCTTGCAGATCTTCGGTCACAAGTTCAATCACTGTCTTCAACAGTAGTTTCCCAGAAAGAAGTGATTGACAGGATGAGTGGAGAGATAAATGATCTCGAACAATACAGCAGACGATGTAACTTCGAGATTCACGGCCTTCCGGTCAAATCTGATGAAAACTTGCACACTTTCTTAAGTACCTTAGCAGGCAAACTAAACATTACCGATTTTCAACCAGCAGATATCTCAGCAGTCCATCGGCTACCGTCCAGAGGCGACTATATCCCACCGATCCTAGTACAGACTCAGTCCGTTTCTGTTAAGCAGAAATGGCTCGGAGCTCGGAAGGGCCTTCCTGATTTGGTGCAAGACGACCAGTCTCCTCGGCTGTTTTTGAACGATAACCTGTCTCGGGTTAATCGCGAGCTGTTCCGACTAGCAAGGTCTCGGGGCAAACAAAAGGGTTTTGAGTTCGTCTGGACCAAAAATGGGAAGGTCCTTGCAAAGCGGTCCGAAGGCGCACCTCTCATTCGCATCAACAAGTTTTCGGATCTTGAGAAACTAACATAACCATGTCTGATACAGGTTTCGTGAAGTGTTCCGATTTTTCTGAAGTCCGGAAGTTCTTTCAGTATCAAACAGGCAATTCATTTCAGTTTACTCATGTTAATATTCGCAGTATACGGAAACACTGGGACCATTTTTGTGCGTTAATTCACCCTTTTCACTTAAGTTTTGACGTCATTGCTCTCACGGAAGTGAACGCTTCGTCAGACGTGTTACTACAGTTCTCGCTGCCAGGCTACCAGTTATATTCTTACACTCGTTTACAAAGAATGGGAGGAGGAATCGCAGTTTTTGTTAAGGATTCTTGGTCCGTTTCTGAAATTAGTGTTCCTTTCACTCAAGCAGAAGTAGTTGCGCTCCGCCTAAGTACACCTTGGTTGTCGCTGGTTCTTCTCACAATTTACCGCCCTCCGTGTTGTAACGGTCGAATCTTTTTAGCTGAGCTAGATTTTGCATTATCATCGTTCTCCCGCGAAGAACACGTGTGCATTATCGGTGATATGAATATCGATATTTTACGCCCCACTGTGTCAACGGTCGCAGATTATCTGGACACTTTATCAAAGTGGGGGCTAGCGACTACAATCCACAGCCCTACACGTGAGGAATACTTAGCTGGGCAGCTGGTCGCGTCTTGCATCGACCACATCAACGTGCGTTCTCAAAACCTGTCGGTGCGGTCTGCTGTGGTTGAGGTCAAGCTTGCAGACCACTATTTCATTTGTTGCTCGTTAACAGATAGTTCCAGCCATCCTGCATCTATGCACAGCCAGCAAAAGGTCTCAGTACTTGATTATAAGCGTCTTGACGAAAGAATAGCAAAGCATGATTGGGATTCTTTTATACACAGTGTGTCCCCTGCGGACCTATATGATCGGTTCGTCGATGTTTTTCGTTCACACAAAGCAGAATCTTCCCGCATGGTGAATGTTAAACAACGAAATTTAGACAATAAGTGGATGTCTCCCGCAATATTGGCAGCCATTAAAGAGAAGGATCTGCTCTGGGCTCGATCAAGACGTGCCCCAAACTGTTCTCAGCTACGACTGCAGTTTAAACATGAACGAAACCGTGTCAACGCCATGATCCGTCTGGCCAAGCGCAACCACTTTAGGTCTCAGTTTAATGACGCACGTTTTAACAGCAAGAAAACATGGTCATTGGTGAATAGTCTGAAAGGAGGGAGCGCTGCTATCTACAATGATACATATTTCATCTCGCATTTTCATAAAGATGGACAGAGCATTGCGAATGACTTCAACAATTTTTTTTCTCTGGTCTCTGGTGCATCTCGAACCCCTCCTACCGACTGTCCTATGCCTCTCAGTGTGATAGAATCTGCTTTCCTTCCTGATATTACTGAAAGTGATTTAAGGTGTATACTTTTCAGTCTTAAACGTAGCAAATCTCCTGGTCATGACGGCCTCACGATTTCTGAATTGTGCAGAAATTTTGAAGTAATTAAAGGTGTTCTACTAGTTATCCTTAACACTATCATTTCTACTGGTATAATACCTGATTCAATGAAAACTGCTAAAGTTATACCTTTGTACAAGGGTGGCTCCAGAAACATTATGAGTAATTACCGACCTATCTCTATTCTACCATGCATTGGCCAAATTTTTGAGAAGCATCTATTACTCACCATGACGAATTTTTTGAATACGCACAGTGTTCTATCACCTTGTCAGTACGGCTTTATAGCAGGAAAAGGAACAACGGTTCTTCTTGAAGAATTCTCTGACGTGCTAAATTCAGCTTTTGATAAGAATCAAGTCGCATGTTCTCTTTTTCTGGACGTTAGCAAGGCTTTTGATAGCATCTGCCACGTTCTTTTGCTTGATAAACTTTCTGCGCTGGGATTTCGAGGTTCGTTTTTGGAACTGCTTACTAACTTTTTACAAGATAGGCGCCAATATGTGTCGATTTCAAGATTCCATAGCGATTTCACGGCAATTGCCTCTGGAGTCCCGCAAGGTTCTATATTAAGTCCTTTATTATTCAATCTATACGTTAACGACCTTGCTAACAGTGTGCTATCTTTGCTGTTTCAGTATGCTGATGACACTGTTATTGTTGCATGTGCAAAGAAATACACTGATGCTGTTACAGCATTACAGATAGCTGCTATTAAAGCCATGGACTGGTTTAAGTTTAATCTTATTAATGTTAATACTTCTAAAACAAAACTGATCTGTTTTCATAACCCATTAAAACAAGTTGAATTAACTGACCTTGTTTATTTGCATACTTCCTCTTGTCTTAATTGCAACTGTGTACCAGTTGAATATGCGCATTCGGTCAAATATCTTGGCCTGACCTTCGACAGTGATCTCTCTTGGAAATCGCACCTTTCTTTTGTTTGCCAAAGGCTTCGTGCTGTATCGTGTGTCCTGTATAACATTAGATATTTTATGCCTTTTTCTGTCCGTAAATGTGTTGTACATGCTCTAGCCTATAGTGTACTTAGGTACGGAATTACTGTTTATGGTCACTGCACGGTTTGCTGGCAACATAGGGTGAATTCGCTTTTGCGTTTGCTTCTAAAGAATATTGCTTACGACCTGTCCATTGGTAATGACATTGATATTTTTAGAAGACTAAAGCTTCCAAGTTTTAACTCTTTATTAACAGAAACTATTGTGCTAAAACACTTCTGGTACAGTCAGTTCACCGTTCCATATGTCCCTGCTCGGGATTTAAGACCAAAATACCGCTACTGCATTCCTCGCTCCTCAACCCGGTACGGAAAGCGCACACGTCATTACTATGTACCTGCCTGTTTCAATAGCTTGCCTCCTACTGTACTCCGCATGAAAACTAAATACACCCTGAAAAAAACTTTGCGGTATGTCTCCGTGTTGCTTCCTGCCCCGTAGTTATTTCAGCTATTTACTGTATTAATTTCAAATCACTGTAATCTTTCTTGATGTTGTAATAGTTATATATTTGTTTCATTCTGTTTGGTGACCATTTTCTTTTTTTGCAAAGTTCATTGCAACGTCTCTATTTTCCTTTGTTTTGCCAATGTTAGCTGTCTGCCAGGCGCTGCCACTCAAGCCCTTTGAGGCTTTGGTAGGCCTGATTTATGTTGTCTGGCAATTGACGTGAATAAAAGTTCTATCTATCTATCTATCTATCTATCTATCTATCTATCTATCTATCTATCTATCTATCTATCTATCTATCTATCTATCTATCTATCTATCTATCTATCTATCTATCTATCTATCTATCTATCTATCTATCTATCTATCTATCTATCTATCTATCTATCTATCTATCTATCTATCTATCTATCTATCTATCTATCTATCTATCTATCTATCTATCTATCTATCTATCTATCTATCTATCTATCTATCTATCTATCTATCTATCTATCTATCTATCTATCTATCTATCTATCTATCTATCTATCTATCTATCTATCTATCTATCTATCTATCTATCTATCTATCTATCTATCTATCTATCTATCTATCTATCTATCTATCTATCTATCTATCTATCTATCTATCTATCTATCTATCTATCTATCTATCTATCTATCTATCTATCTATCTATCTATCTATCTATCTATCTATCTATCTATCTATCTATCTATCTATCTATCTATCTATCTATCTATCTATCTATCTATCTATCTATCTATCTATCTATCTATCTATCTATCTATCTATCTATCTATCTATCTATCTATCTATCTATCTATCTATCTATCTATCTATCTATCTATCTATCTATCTATCTATCTATCTATCTATCTATCTATCTATCTATCTATCTATCTATCTATCTATCTATCTATCTATCTATCTATCTATCTATCTATCTATCTATCTATCTATCTATCTATCTATCTATCTATCTATCTATCTATCTATCTATCTATCTATCTATCTATCTATCTATCTATCTATCTATCTATCTATCTATCTATCTATCTATCTATCTATCTATCTATCTATCTATCTATCTATCTATCTATCTATCTATCTATCTATCTATCTATCTATCTATCTATCTATCTATCTATCTATCTATCTATCTATCTATCTATCTATCTATCTATCTATCTATCTATCTATCTATCTATCTATCTATCTATCTATCTATCTATCTATCTATCTATCTATCTATCTATCTATCTATCTATCTATCTATCTATCTATCTATCTATCTATCTATCTATCTATCTATCTATCTATCTATCTATCTATCTATCTATCTATCTATCTATCTATCTATCTATCTATCTATCTATCTATCTATCTATCTATCTATCTATCTATCTATCTATCTATCTATCTATCTATCTATCTATCTATCTATCTATCTATCTATCTATCTATCTATCTATCTATCTATCTATCTATCTATCTATCTATCTATCTATCTATCTATCTATCTATCTATCTATCTATCTATCTATCTATCTATCTATCTATCTATCTATCTATCTATCTATCTATCTATCTATCTATCTATCTATCTATCTATCTATCTATCTATCTATCTATCTATCTATCTATCTATCTATCTATCTATCTATCTATCTATCTATCTATCTATCTATCTATCTATCTATCTATCTATCTATCTATCTATCTATCTATCTATCTATCTATCTATCTATCTATCTATCTATCTATCTATCTATCTATCTATCTATCTATCTATCTATCTATCTATCTATCTATCTATCTATCTATCTATCTATCTATCTATCTATCTATCTATCTATCTATCTATCTATCTATCTATCTATCTATCTATCTATCTATCTATCTATCTATCTATCTATCTATCTATCTATCTATCTATCTATCTATCTATCTATCTATCTATCTATCTATCTATCTATCTATCTATCTATCTATCTATCTATCTATCTATCTATCTATCTATCTATCTATCTATCTATCTATCTATCTATCTATCTATCTATCTATCTATCTATCTATCTATCTATCTATCTATCTATCTATCTATCTATCTATCTATCTATCTATCTATCTATCTATCTATCTATCTATCTATCTATCTATCTATCTATCTATCTATCTATCTATCTATCTATCTATCTATCTATCTATCTATCTATCTATCTATCTATCTATCTATCTATCTATCTATCTATCTATCTATCTATCTATCTATCTATCTATCTATCTATCTATCTATCTATCTATCTATCTATCTATCTATCTATCTATCTATCTATCTATCTATCTATCTATCTATCTATCTATCTATCTATCTATCTATCTATCTATCTATCTATCTATCTATCTATCTATCTATCTATCTATCTATCTATCTATCTATCTATCTATCTATCTATCTATCTATCTATCTATCTATCTATCTATCTATCTATCTATCTATCTATCTATCTATCTATCTATCTATCTATCTATCTATCTATCTATCTATCTATCTATCTATCTATCTATCTATCTATCTATCTATCTATCTATCTATCTATCTATCTATCTATCTATCTATCTATCTATCTATCTATCTATCTATCTATCTATCTATCTATCTATCTATCTATCTATCTATCTATCTATCTATCTATCTATCTATCTATCTATCTATCTATCTATCTATCTATCTATCTATCTATCTATCTATCTATCTATCTATCTATCTATCTATCTATCTATCTATCTATCTATCTATCTATCTATCTATCTATCTATCTATCTATCTATCTATCTATCTATCTATCTATCTATCTATCTATCTATCTATCTATCTATCTATCTATCTATCTATCTATCTATCTATCTATCTATCTATCTATCTATCTATCTATCTATCTATCTATCTATCTATCTATCTATCTATCTATCTATCTATCTATCTATCTATCTATCTATCTATCTATCTATCTATCTATCTATCTATCTATCTATCTATCTATCTATCTATCTATCTATCTATCTATCTATCTATCTATCTATCTATCTATCTATCTATCTATCTATCTATCTATCTATCTATCTATCTATCTATCTATCTATCTATCTATCTATCTATCTATCTATCTATCTATCTATCTATCTATCTATCTATCTATCTATCTATCTATCTATCTATCTATCTATCTATCTATCTATCTATCTATCTATCTATCTATCTATCTATCTATCTATCTATCTATCTATCTATCTATCTATCTATCTATCTATCTATCTATCTATCTATCTATCTATCTATCTATCTATCTATCTATCTATCTATCTATCTATCTATCTATCTATCTATCTATCTATCTATCTATCTATCTAAATTCAATTAATTCACCAGACATTTCTACATGGTTTCCTGGGTAAAAGCTGCTAACGCAGCTTGACGAGGTCCAGGCAACATTTACAAGAGAAAGCGTACAGCATGCGACAACTAATTTGAAACCATCAGTAACTATAAGGAATATTATCACCATAAATAGTAAAAAGACACAGCATGGAACATTCAGTTTTTTATTTAAATTTAAACAACGCAGTACCTAAATTTGTTGTCTACCAGAATATGTTACGAATGGCACGAACATGACATCTTAAAAGTAGGTTTCATTAACATGCCTTTCCCGGCCCGCCAACTTGTGGCTGGCACTAGGGTAAACATAAGGTTGCTAATCACCCAGTGTTTCTCGACGAGACCAGAAATCGCAGAAATCACAACCAAAATTTCGGCTTACTAGTTGCATGATATGAAATTATTCAATGCATATTCCTGTTTGAGGGCCACTGCAGCCATACGCAACGCTCGCAGCGAAAACACTAGAAACACTAAGTTCCATATCTCCTCTCCCAGCTTGTAGTCAAATAGAGTTGATTTTCCTCTCTGTCCTAGTTCCTTGGGTCGAGCTGCTAAACCAGACTCTTGCTTTGGAAGCCAAACAAACCTCTGAACCAAAGTTCTAAATTGAACATTCGGTGTGCTGCGGGCAAGCACGGACTTAAAACGCAGATCAAGTTGAAAATGCCATGTTATCCTTCTGTTCATTTCGGTTTTATGGTTCTATGGGGGTTTAACGTCCCAAAGTAACTTAGGCTATGAGGGACGCCGTAGTGAAGGTCCGCGGAAAAAACTGGGGTTCTTTCACGTGCACTGACATCGAACACTACATGGGCCTCTAGAATTCCGCCTCTATCGAAATTCGACCGCCGCGGTCGGGATTGAACCCCTTCTTTCGGGTCAGCAGCCGAGCGCCACAACCAGTGAGCCACCGCGGCGGCTCGTTCTCCTCATTTCGTTTTTTTTTTATTTTCTGTTGACATCATATGTGAAATTTTATGCTACCATATGGTGCGTTCGAATGGTGCAGTCGAGCGTAAGCAGCAAATGCTCATACCACTCTGAATTGTCTACTCTCTCTTTGCGTGCTTGTTTTCTGCACTGAATTGTATCTTTAGAACATGTCTTTCCACGGCAAGCGCCTGTTCCCAAACACGCCCCTTCTCCCTCTTCATTCCTTCGGAATTCTCCATGCCCATCGAGAGAAAAAAATATAAGGTGGACAGAGAATGTTCGCTACATTGGAACCAGTGCAAAAGCCCGCATTTGCGCTCCGTAGAAGAAGATGAGGGGGTAGTTTCGCGGGACGGAGCGCTCGCGCTTCTCGGTCATACAGTCGGTCAGAAACGATCTTAATAGGCTCTGAATCTACGGATTAGTGCGTTCGCGCTAAAAAATAGACAAATACTGACGCACAGTTAGCGCAGATAGCCCGCCAACAAGAATCAGCGCACTGGTTCCGCTCGTTCTATTGCACCGGAAGCGAATGCGATCATGCCAACAGAAAATAAAGAACGAGCGCCTAAGAGTCGCTAAATTTTACGCTCTACTTTAAGTCTATACACTGACCGATATTTCGTCGCCCAGAGCAGCTGAAGTGGTGAAGGCAAGCAGGAAAGCTGAGAAAAGCTGGAGCGCCATGACGAAAACCGGGAGGCTGCGAGAGCACTTTACAGTAGACTGGCCGTCATATCCTTTATAGACCGTTTTCGGCGCGAGGAGGAAAATAGCCTCGAACCAGCGCGTGCGCGGCGCCGCTTCTCCTCCTGCTCTCCTCCTGGCATGCGTAAGCGGCGAGATACGCGTTGAGTGCCGTGCGTGTCCTGCTGTTTTTTTGCGCGAGAAAGCTGCTTTTACGTGTTTTGATGCTGACTGTGAACATGAATTGTGAGCCGAGGTCATCAGGATACCACTGCGCTGTTGTTGGCTGCACCAACAACTACCGCAAGCGGAAAGAAATAGCCGCAGAGCCATGTGCGCAGCATCAACAGCCGCGGAGTCAGTGCGGCTGCAACTTGTTCCAACTGCATCGCTTTCCGTCGGATGAAGACGAGCGACGTCTTTGGCTGGCTAGCGTCAACAGAAAGGATTTTATGCCATCGGCCGCCTCTCGTGTCTGCTCGGAACACTTTGTTGGCGGACAACGGACAGCCATGAACTCCGTGCCTATGCTTAAGCTGGGCTACGAACGGAAGGTAAGCATTACGTGCGTATGTGGCCGTGTGTGAAAGCGTGGTTCCTTCAAACACGGGAATTTTTAATCAGGTGACTGTTGTACTGGAGAATAATTGTGCGCGACAACTTTCGCTCAGGTCAAGACCGCCAGGAGACGTATCGCAAGAAGGGACTACGTGCCGACGAAAAAAAGGAAGGTGAGGTTCGTTTCGCCCATGTCATGGTATCTTGTTCGTGCAAATGCAAAAAAAAAAGCCGCTAGTTAGGCGAGTTGTACGTCTTATGTGCTTTCATTGCTTAGCGCGAAAAGGTCGAAATGCGCAAATGTTAACAACGCACAAGCGCTGTGAAAATGAGTAAAGTGCAAGAAATGAAGTGCAAACGAGCAGAAAGTTCGCCGTTTTGTCAGTGTTTTATCCCTTAACAGCTTTTGATGCTCTGTAACCCCACTGTTCACGCCCCGGATCAATTACTCATAACAAGCACACAGACAGGCGGAGTTCGATATCGCAAAAATTCGTTGTGAAGTTCTGCATAAAAATACTGAGGATTTTTCAATATGCGATAAAATCGTGCCACTGTATTTCACAAAGCCAAAAGACTCGAGATCCCTGCCTTATATGGTCGTTTGTACATTTTAAAAAATATTGCTGAGATCCCGAGTTTCGAATGCTGCATGAACTGTGCGCAGCTGCTATGAAAACATTGGTGTCAGTGCCACAATTGATGCAGGCTTTGTCAAAACTGGTAATCTAGACTTTCTCCAATCCTTGTCGCAATGGTTTCTTTTAATCTCTTTTGAGGCTTTGTCTGCTGGCTTTGCAAAGGTGAAATTTCATAGCTTTAATCAATTATCAGCCCAACTGGACATGATTTATGTAAAAGATGTTATCTCTTGCTTGAGTTCATCATGCAGAACAGGTGGTTAATGCTTAATACCTATGCATAAAATATGTTTCAACTCTAATGTAATAACGTGAATTTCAACCTCTGTACATTCTGCTTTTTGTATGAGTCATGACAAGATATCATTGTACCTAATCACCTATTCTTGAGAAACAATCTCCCGAGTGCTTAATTGGATTGTTCCATGATATTAATTATGAGCTTAATGTATGCAAGGTACTACGTATTAGAAAAGGCATTTGTACCTGTAGATAACGCAGCATACCACTGTCCACAGCTGCATGTTCTGGAATTATTATTTAATTCTCTTAACAATGGGATACGTGCTGTGGATCACCTCCATTATTTGAGTGCTAAATGGATGCAATAAGTTGCTTTGTTCGTAATGCATGTGCAAATTGAGAAGTGTACACACATCACGTCCATAAAAAATTGAGTGGATCGTGCAATCAACTTCAGGAGGCAGATGGTGAAGAAAAAGTTGGTTTGTCACTCTCTTCTGTTGCATTTATCTAGGTTGTGGAGCCAGACACGGAGACCAGCCCTGATACTTCTGCACCTAATGCAGTACAAGACGTCGCACCTGCTGCTAATGAAGATTTAAACTGCGCTCTAGTCGATCAGGTGAATGAAGTCACTTTTAACATACACTTATGGAGTGACGTACTTGCACAATGGCATCTACAGTGCTTAGCACAATAATGGGCTGTCGCTTACACCTTTTGAGACTGTCCACATTGTCCTCTACATGGCAGTGCCGTTCCTAGGTTTTTGTTATCTCAGAGTTGCATTTTTGCATGTGGTGCTTGAAGGACAATATTTATTTGGGGGAATTGCCTCACAGGCTCAAAGAAAAAGCATTGTTTAAGACAATATTACTTAGCAGTCTATATTAGAAGTAATATTAAGTAATACTAACGCACATACTATGAGGCATTTAAATGAAACAAAGTTATTTTAAATAAGCAGCTAGAACACATGGTATATGTTTGGACTCTTAGCTGAATCAAAGGTATCTGTATGTTCAAGAACACTATTTGTCAGTAATAGCCTGTAGAAAAGCAATGAATTAAAAGCAGTAGTAGTATGGTTTTTCTGTGTGCTTCCTGCAGTGTAAGCATTGTTTTCCTCTTCTACAAAGTTATGAAAGAATACTTTTACAGCTATCACTGATTGCTTAGGCCTCATTAAGTCATTGCTGTCATCTCTTTTACTCACTTTCATAACTTTTGTAACCACGTAAGCATTTGAACTAAAGAAAATGTGATTCTGCTGCTGCAAAAGTGTGTGGGGGCTAAGGCCTCGTGAGGCTTCCGAACCTTTAGCCGTAGGCCACCCATAGGGATTATCTGTATTGCTTCCTGCAAATAGTTTCTTACTTACTGTTTGCAGTGTGTTCTAACTCTTGTTATGCCATGGTGTGACACAAGTGCTGTTTAAATTTCCTTTGCAGGATACAGATGTTGGAAGTCCCAGCATGCTTGTCGTGCTGAAGTCGGACCTTAATGCTGTAAGCTGCTGAACTTCAGTACACTCTGCATGCTCAGTGAATCAGTTTTACAGATTATTTATTCCGGCCATGCACTTGTGTGAGCAGTATGCAGATAAACAGATGGTTCCTTCTTCAAGACAGAAAGGAGAGGCAACAGATAGCAATTTAACTTTGTACTCAGTCTATTTTAGGCTTGCAGTAGTAAAACTTCCAATTTTTTTCAGTCATCGCTGTGCCTCGAAGAATGCATGCCTGCAGCTTGCCCGACCCAGACACTGGAAGGTCACAGTCACCATGTCAGTAGGCTTCACTTTTTTTTTTGTTCTTGCATGTTAAGCGGTGCAGGACAGAGTTGCATTTTTGAAATACAGCATGTTTTGCAGGCGCTCAGTTCTGCGGCCACAACAA